>NC_142064.1:254534661-254698272 GCF_059756535.1 Pantherophis guttatus | reverse complement strand
CAACAGATATATTTCTGTCTAACCTGATACTTAACCACTTCACCGAATTAGTGCTCCTTTTCTTTTATATTTAAACCTAATTTTTTCAAAAATGAAATCCTGTCAACATCTCCATCGCCACACAGGCCGTTGCCTTCATTCTTGAGCATTGAGTGAAATCTGGAGAAGATGATGATCTCACGTTTCTGGGCTGTTTGTGATGGAAAAAAGACTCATGATACCATCTGAAACAACTGATATTTCTTTGTGCGTTGTTATGTGGAGTAATCTGGTGATAAAGCTTCCACCTCAAATACACAGTACCACTGGGATGAAATCCAAATTTTTTCCCTACCGGTTTTGTGGGCATGGCTTGGTGGGGGTGGCAGGGGAAGGATATTGCAAAATCTCCATTCCCACCCCATTCCAGAGGAAGGATACTGCAAAATCTCCATTCCCTCCCCTCCTGGAGGAAGGATTTTGCAAAATCTCCATTCCCACCCCACTCTGGGGCCAGGCAAGGGGGTATTTGCCGGTTCTCCAAACTACTCAAAATTTCCTCTACCGGTTCTCCAGAACCTGTTAGAACCTGCTGGACTTCACCCCTGCAATACCACCATTCCACCTCTCTTGACAAGGCTCCCCTCAAGGAGGATCACTTCTGATGTTATCAACTCACAACTCACACCCTTGGTCACTGTTTGTCTTTGAGCTCGTAAATCAGACGGTTCTTGTGGGAAGATAGCATCCTGCAATGAACTCTGGAGTGCTGATTTTAGGGTCAACAACAAGCTGTGAAGAACTGAAGGCAGCCTTGGATCTTCTCCTCCATGTTTTCAAAATGACCAAGGGTGTCTGGTGTGGAAGTTGAGGCAAAACAGCTCCATGGCTGTGTGACCAAAGCACCTGCGTGTGGAAAAAGGAGGTGGGGTGAAACTTTAATTGCATAGATACCATCCTGACTTCCCTGTGGATGCTTCTGCCAATGATTATATGGTGAAAAACCCCGCCGTTTAATTGAAGGCCAGTAAAATTTCTCTCTTAAAACACACTCCTATATTGGGCCCTTCTTAAATATATAACCAAAGTCAGCCAAGTTCTTCCCCAAGGTATTTTCTTCTTCAAGTCAAAAAGAGAATATGGTGTCCTGTATGTGAACTAGGGAGTTTTAATTTTACAGCCTAAGTAAATATCATGATGTTTTTATAGGAGGACATTTGATTTCATTTCAGAGGATGATCTCATGATGGTGGGAATCTTGGTTTTTGTTTTTTTGTTTTAACTGTGAGGCAAGTTCACAGATGGGATTGAAGCGGAAACCAAAGTTAGGGAAGATGTGATAGCCGTCTTCCACTATCTAAGAGGCTGTCACAGAGAAGAGGGAATCAACCTATTCTCCACTTGAAGGCTGGGCAAGAAGCAATGGATGGAAACTAATCAAGGAGTGAAGCAACCTAGAATTAAGGAGAAATTTTCTGACAGTGAGAACAATTAACCAGTGGAACGGCTTGTTTCCAGAAGTTGTAGGTGCTCCAACACTGGAAGTTTTAAAGAAGAGATTGGACAACCATTTGTCTGAAATGGTATAGGGCTGTGATGGCGAACCTATGGCACGGGTGCCACAGGTGGCACAAGGAGCCATATCTGTAGGCATGCGAGCGTTGCCCTACCTCAGTCCAGCATGCATGTGTGCACTGGCCAACTGATTTTCAGGCCTTCCGGACCCACCGAAAGTCAGGAAACGAGCTGTTTCCGGGCCTCCGGAGGGTCTCCGGGGGAGTGGGGAAGGCTGTTTTCGCCCTCCCCAGGCTCCTAGAAAGGCTCTGGAACCTGGGGAGAGCAAAAAAATGGGCCTACCAGGTCCACCGGACGATCGCATGCCAAAAGCGGGGGGAAGCGGGGGGGTCACGCACGCATGCGTGGGGGGACGGGCGCATTGAATTATGGGTGTGGGCACACGTGCGCGCAATCTCCCCCCACTACCCCCGCTTTTGGCACATGACGACAAAAAGGTTAGCCATCACTGGTATAGGGTCTCCTGCCTGAGCAGGGGGTTGGACTAGAAGCAAACCACGCCCACCAAGCCACGCCCACAGAACCGGTAGTAAAAAAATTTGAATCCCACCACTGTGGGTTGGACTAGAACAGGGGTCCTCAACCCCCCAGTCCATGGACTGGCACCGGGCATGCCAGAAACTGGGCCACACAAACAAGTGAAGCCCTATCCGTGGGACGCAAGTAGCACACAAAACCACCTCCCCTCTGGGTCCGCAGAAGAACCTCTCTTCACGGAACCTCCAAGGAACCTCCAAGTCCCTTCCAATTCTGTTATTCTACTACAATATGGAAAACAGGCCTTGTGGGTTATCAAGGGAAACAAAGCTATATGGTCTATAGCGGGGCTCAGTTCAATACTGACTAGTATTAGCTGTGTCACTTGATCCTAATGACATTTATTTAGAAATAAAACCTCCTGATCTAAAAAGGAGGTATAACCTGCAGCTGTGATCACTTAAGCCTGCAAGGAGAGCCCCACATCTAGCATTCATAAAACTGAAGTACTGTAGAGGCTATGCAGGGAACATTCATTCTTCTTATTCTCTGATCAAATATAAGGTAGCATTAGAGGGGTTCACAGCTTGCTTCTGACCTTATAAAGTGATTCAACTACTTGCCTTGAAGTCTTTTTTTTTTGTTGTCCCCATGTAGAATAGTCAGTGAATGGCTTAAACTGGGAAATAGTACCCGACAGCTGTCACTCAAGAATCATAAATACTTCGAGATAGAGCAAAGAGGAAGCTGTCAGACCTCCATATCTGAGTTTTGTTCCTAAGGAACTGATGGAGTAGGTCCTTAAGAGTTTGGAAGCAGAATAAAATATACTTTGATATCATCACCCAGTTATTTTTTCAACTGCTTTGGGATTCATTGTGTCTAGCAAAAAAAACTAGCTTAAAGGTTTGTGTATAAGTAGACAGATCTGTTACTTTAGGGCAGTTATTTTCTAAACAAAGTTTATCACTGTATCCAAGCTTCATTCCCTTGAGTGCCCTCTGTACAGCTCTAAATTCTCTTATTTGTAAACTAAAATGCGACATTTTAATAAACAATCTCCATGTTAAAAAAAAAAAAAAAAAGGAAAACAGGCCTTGTGATCTTCACACCTCGGTCCCCACTTGTTTTGCAACAAACCAGAGAAGGAGGGAAGCAAAGAAGTAAAATTATTCACCTCGGAGATTAAGGAGGGATATGATCTCACAACACCTGACACCTCAAAGGAGATAGAGAAGAAATACGTGCAAAGGCAATTTCAGAAGTACAAAAGGTCACACCTGCATCAAATGTCATGATTGAGAGCTCGGCTTCAGGAAATAAAACAAAAAAAAAAAGACATCCTTATAATAAAATCCACTGGACAAAGGCTTACTTTTGTTCTTTAGGAATGTGCAAATACCTTTCTCCTTCAGGAGTTTGTGAAATCTGTTTCTTGAAAAGACATGAGCTGTTTCCGGGAACAATAGTTTAATTTAGTTCCTTTAAAGCAGACTATAAGTGACAGTTAATGTGAAATATGGAAGTATAACTTTTTTTAAAAAAATGAATTACTAGTGCTGGAGTTGACTCTTACTGGCAACGCAGTGTGCATGAAGGGAATATTTAACGCTTCATTTCCCAATCACAATAAGGACAACTATTAAGACATTTGAGGGGGGGGAATTTTATTGGTGCAACTTTATATCAACCAGTTAATCGTCTCTTATCGTAGAGCACTAATCCTAGCAAAAACAAAGTTGCAGACAGAGTACAAATTGTCCTTGGGCAGATTGGCCAAAAAGAGAAAAGGAAGAGGACAGAGATTTATTTATTTATTTATTTATTTATCAGTCAACAAATTTATACATTTGTCAACCATTTATTTATTCGTCTACCAATATTGGTAGAGTTTTAATTATGAGCTTTTTTCAGTTGGGTCTAAGGAAGCTGCCAAGAATATCTGAAAGGGGTATAACGTGTTCAGAATAATGTCTTCTGTTGTCTTCTCCTGTTCAATAGTTTCCAATTCTCAGAGACTGCCTGGACAATCTCTGCAATTTTCATGGTGAGGTTTTCAAAGCAGCTTGCATTGCTTCCTTCCTAGGACTGGGACAGAACGACTGGCTAAAGTTCACCCAGCTGAACTAACTGGTTTCTAGCTTGCTGCCTTAACCATGGCAACAAATTGGTTCTTGGATTATAATAATAAAATCTAATACACAGCCTAAATGTAAAAAAAACCATAAAAGAAAGTAGGAGTAAAAATGCAAGAAAAAAGGAGAGAAGACGGGAAAAGAACAATATAACAAAGAGAAAATAAATATATGAAGACATGGCCTCCAACGTTCATGACGAGTATAAACAAATTTAGTGACTCTTCACCATCTCTAAAGCTACAAACATTTTTCTCTTCATCCCATATGCCATCTTCATTCAACAATGTCATTGTGTTGAACAGGGGTGGGGGTTCGCAGGGGTTCAAGAGAACCTCTAGCTAAGATCCTGTGCAGTTCAAAGAACCCCCAAATCCCACTCCTGGCTGGCCCTGCCCACCCCACCCCGCCCCGCCCCTTTCAGGAGTCCTACGCGGCCTGTTTTGGATGTAGGTAAGTGCAGGGCGCGCGTGAGGGCTTGGGGAGGGCAAAAAACAGGCCTACCGGAAGTTCGGGAAGGGCAGAAAGGGGCCTGTTTCCGGCCTCCAGAGGGCCTCCAGACCCTGGGGAGGCTGTTTTCACCCTCTTGGTGCTCGAAGAAAGCCTCCGGAGCCCGGGGAGGGCAAAAATGTCCCCCCCAATGGTGCAGGAGGCCGACTAGGCCACGCCCACCATGGCCATGCCCATCCAGGAACAGGGCAGAGAACCCCTTGCTAAAATTTTTGAAACCCACCCCTGGTGTTGAAGGGTAACAACAGAAATTTCCAAAGGCAATTCCAACTGCTTTGCAGCCATACTGTAACGCTCTCAACTCGCCATTCTGTAGATGGCTTCTACAGAATCCCAAAATGTGTTCAAGGGTTGATTTTCTAAAAGGTTCTTAAGGGAGTGGGATGGGGAAAAAAACCCGCATGAAATGCTGATGTTTCTCCTGATTCTGCACAACACGTTTGTTGTGCAAGAATGCCAGCATCTTATAAGATCCGGTGGATGAGTTGTCAAGGAGTTGCAAAAGTTTCACAATTCTGTGAGTTTACCCTTTTTCAAAATTTTGATTTTGTTATTGTTGTTAGTTACAAAGCTGTGTCCGACCCATCGGGACCCCGTGGACAACGTTCCTCCAGGCCTTCTTCTCCTCTACCATCCTCTGGAGTCCATTTAAGCTCACGTCAGGCATGCCCTTAGCTGAGCTGGGCCGCATTGAGTGAAGAAGGAATTGTCTGGGGCCCCATATAAAACACATACTATATTTTATGTGTATAAATGCACATAATAATGTTAAACATTAACGGTCTTGTGGGGCTGCATTACTGGCTGTCCAGGACCTAATGCGGGCAGCAGGTTGGACACGCCTGTTCTAAATCATTTCTCATGATCCAGAGTCCACTTCCTAGATAGAAGCTTTTTTTAAAGACCACCCAGAACCTCTTTGGAGGTTTATTTATTTATTTATTTATTTCAAATTTATATACCGCCCTTCTCCCTGAGGAATCAGGGCGGTGTACAGCCAGAATTAAAAACATAAAATACAAATATTAAAAAACAATTAAAATATATATAAATTTGGCCCAAAATTAAAAATACAAACCAATTGAAACATTTAAAATTTCTTCTTAAGCCAGCCCAGCTTGCTGGAAAAAGAAGGTTTTAAGGGCACGGCGGAAGGCACTGAGGTCTTGGATTCTCCTTATCTCTGGGGGCAACTGATTCCAGAGGGTAGGTGCCCCCACAGAGAAGGCCCTCCCCCTGGGGGTCACCAGCCTACATTGATTGGCTGATGGCACCCTGAGGAGGCCCTCTCTGTGGGAGCGCACGGGACGATGGGAGGTCGTCAGTAGCAGCAGGCGGTCTCGAAGATAGCTAGGCCCGATGCCATGGAGCACTTTAAAGGTGATAACCAGCACCTTGAAGCGCACCCAGAAGACCACTGGGAGCCAGTGCAGCTCGCGCAGGAGCGGTGTTACATGGGAGCACCATGCTGCTCCCATCACTACCCGCGCTGCTGCATTCTGGACCAGTTGGAGCCTCCGGGTGCTCTTCAAGGGGAGCCCCATGTAGAGAGCGTTGCAGTAGTCAAGGCGAGAGGTGACAAGGGCATGAGTGACTGTGCACAGGGAATCCTGATCAAGAAAGGGCCGCAACTGGCGGATCAGGCGAACCTGACAAAAGGTCCCCCTGGTTACAGCTGTCAGATGTTCCTCCAAGGACAGCTGCATATCCAGGAGGACTCCCAGATTGCGAGCCCTTTCTGTGGGGGCCAAAGACTCGCCCCCAATAGTCAGTGATGGAGTCAACTGACTATACCGGGATGCCGGGAGCCACAGCCACTCAGTCTTGGAAGGGTTGAGCTTGAGCCTGTTCCTCCCCATCCAGATCCGCACAGCCTCCAGGCACTGGGACATCACTTCAAGGGCATCATTGGGGTGGCCTGGGGTGGAGATGTACAGCTGGGTGTCATCAGCGTACTGGTGGTATCTCACCCCGAAGCCACGGATGATCTCGCCCAGCGGCTTTACATAAATGTTGAACAGAAGGGGCGAGAGGACCGATCCCTGCGGCACTCCACAGATGAGAGGCCTCGAGGTCGACCTCTGCCCCCCTGCCAACACAAACTGCGACTGGTCAGAGAGAAACGAGGAGAACACAGTGCCTCCCACCCCCAACTCTTCCAGCCGGTGTAGCATGATACCATGGTCGATGGTATCAAAAGCCGCTGAGAGATCTAACAGGACCAGAACAGAGGAGCAACCCCTGTCCCGAGCCCTCCAGAGATCATCAACCAACGCGACCAATGCCATTTCTGTGCTGTGCCCAGACCTGAAACCCAACAGGAACGGATCTAGATAAGATGTTTCCTCCAGGAATTGTGGGAACTGTCACGCGACCACACTCTCAACAACCTTCGCCATGAAGCGAAGGTTGGAGACAGGACGGTAGTTGGCCAATATTGCCGGATCCAGGGACGGCTTCTTGAGGAGAGGCCTCACCACCGCCTCTTTCAAGGTAGCGGGGAAGTGGCCCTCACTCAGTGAAGCGTTGATAACACCCTGGAGCCAGCCTCGTGTAACCTCCTGGGAAGCCAGTACCAACCAGGAGGGACACGGGTCCAGTAAACATGTGGCCGCACTAAGTCTCCCCAAAATCCTGTCCACATCATCGGGAGTCACAGCGTCAAACTCCTCCCAGATAACATTCTCAAGACTATTCCTCGTCACTCTGCCCTGATCTACCCAGTCAGAGTCCAAATCCCCCCGGATCTGAGCGATTTTGTCATACAGGTATTGTCCAAAATCCTCCGCCCTGCCTTCCAAGGGATCCTCCCGCACTCCCGGATGGAGCAGGGAGTGGGTCACCCTAAACAGGGCGGCCGGACGATTCCCTGATGACGCAATAGAGGCGGAAAAGTAATTAAACTTTGCCGTCTTTATCGCCACTAGGTAGGTCTTAATATGCGACCTTACCAGTGTTCGATCAGATTCAGCGAGATTGGCCCTCCAACCGCTCTCCAGGCGTCTTTTCCAGCGCTTCATTTCCCTCAGCTCCTCGGTGAACCAAGGAGCCGCATGGGATCGGCACCGGGTCAGAGGCCGCAAAGGCACGACTCGGTCCAAGGCCCCACCAGCCGCCCGATCCCAGGCGGCTACCAGGTCCTCGGCCGAGTCATGTGCTAGAACCTCAGGAAATGGCCCAAGCTCCATCTGGAACCTCTCAGGATCCATCAGGCGCCTGGGGCGGATCCATCTAAAGGTTAAGCTTCAGTGAGATTTATATTTCAGCACCTGGGACGGAGGCACAAGGCATGACCCCTCTGCACATTCCCATGGATGTCCTCTGTCCTAGAATATGATCAGAGGCAAGAATTGAAGAGTCTTCCCTTTCGTTTCCTTGCCTGACAGTATTGCCTTAATCATTTCCTGTAAGCCACCTTGAGTTGCAGTGAGCGAGTAGGCAGCAATATAATTTTCTAAATAGGGAGGGAGGGAGGGAGAGAGAGAGATGAGAGAGAGAGAGAGATGAGAGATGATAGAGAGAGGGAGGGAGGGAGGGAGAGAGAGAGATGAGAAAGAGATGAGAGACAGAGATGAGAGGGAGGGAGGGATGAGAAAGATGAGAGAGATGAGAGATGATAGAGAGAGGGAGGGAGGGAGAGAGAAAGATGAGAAAGAGATGAGAGAGAGAGATGAGAGAGAGAGGGAGGGAGAGAGATGAGAGAGAGAGAGAGATGAGAGATGAGAGAGAGAGGGAGGGAGGGAGGGAGAGAGAGAGATGAGAAAGAGATGAGAGAGAGAGATGAGAGAGGGGGAGGGAGAGAGATGAGAGAGATGAGAGAGAGAGATGAGAGATGATAGAGAGAGGGAGGGAGGGAGAGAGAGAGATAAGAAAGAGATGAGAGAGAGAGATGAGAGAGAGAGAGGGAGGGAGAGAGATGATAGAGAGAGGGAGGGAGAGAGAGAGATGAGAGATGATAGAGAGGGAGGGAGCGAGGGAGAGATGAGAAAGAAAGATATGATAGATAGGGAGGAAGGGAGAGAGAGAGATGATAGATAGATAGATAGATAGATAGATAGATAGATAGATAGATAGATAGATAGATAGATAGATGGATAAATCATTCTATTTTCTCTAGAAAAGCCACACTTTCCGTAATGTCCATCAGCTTCTTCCTTCTCACAATTACAGGTAGTCCATAAAATTTACAATTCACTTAGTAACCGTTTGAAATTGCAATGGCACTGAAAAAAAGTGACTTACAACCAGTTCTCGCACTTACCCCTGTTCCAGCGTCCCCTCAGTCGCACGATCAAAATTTTGGACACTTGGCAATCAGCATGTATTTACGACGGTTGCAGTGTCCCTGGGTCATTATTTGCGATCTTATTTCCAACAAGCAAACTCAATGGGGGAAATTGGATTCGCTTAACAACCATGTGATTTGCTTAACAACCATGTGATTCGCTGAACAACCATGACAAAAAAGTTTGTAAAATTGGATGTGACACAGTTAATAACAGCCTTGCTTAGCAATGGAAATTCTGATCCCAGTTGTGGTCATAAATCAAGGACTACCTGTAGTGGCATAATCCAGTGAGGCAAGCGTTCATCTGGTTAAACTCTCCCAGATTAATGGACATCAAGAGCAGCTGATAAAACTCCATCTGAGTTGTGCACTCCCATAAATCTCAGAGGATATCATGGCTATAGGATATTTCCAGAAGAAAAGGGAAAGAGCCAGTTTGGTCTAATGATTAAGACACCTGGCTAGAAACCAGGAGACTGGGAATTCTAGTCCCGCCTTAGGCATTGAAAGTTAGCTGGGTGTGTTCGGGCCACTTGCTCTCCCTCTCTCTCTCTCTCTCACCTCAACCCACCTCACAGGGATTTTTGTTGTGAGGTAAATAGAAGGAGGAAGGAGAACTAGATATGACTTCCACCTTGAGTTATTTATAAAAGTAATAATGGCAGGAAAATAATAAATGATAGATGATAGATAGATATAGATACTAGCTAGCTCTTGGCCCTCATTACTCTTTTCAAACAGGGATTTGAGGGATTCGATAACAAAGGGGTTTCTGGAATAAAACTCAATGGTGAAATAAATTTTTTTTTACTACTGGTTCTGTGGGCGTGGCTTGGTGGGGAAAGATACTGCAAAAGAGGGATGGAAAAGAGGGAAGGACCCATTGCAGAAGGGACGAGCCACTGGTTATCCTGATGCCTCAAGGATGATATACAAGGCAGAGGTGGAGGGTGAAAAAGTGGAAAAGCAGAAGAAAGTGGAAAGATTACTAAGATTTACAAAAGACGGCCCAAAAAGATTGTTATTGTTGGCTTTACTGTATTAAGGAAGGAATGGCTTTGTTGTTTCTCCATCTGTCAGTTTCCTGGGTGTGCATCACTCTTAGATTAACTAAGAATTGCAGGAAAAGCAGAACTGTCATGGCACGAAAGGGAACCGGAAGATGTCTAAAATGACATCTGTCTTCTGACCACAGAGCAGGCATTCATTCTAAGGAAGCAGAACTCAAAAGGGCAATGTAGAGAGAAGGAAGGGAAGGAATATGTGACTTGTCACCATCCACCTACAATTCAGCTTTTTCAGAGAAGAAAAATGAATGTAGAAGCATGATGACGTTATCGCATAACCTATGCCAGTGATGGCTAAACTTTTTGCTCTCACGTGCCAAAAGCAAGGGTCACACAGGGGGGTCGCGTGCACGTGTGCCCACACCCATAATTCAATGCAACCCCCCCCCCATGGATGCGTGCACGACCCCCCCCACGCGACCCCCACTTTTGGCACTGATGGCACAGTGGGCCCGGTAGGCCTGTTTTTCGCCCTCCCCAGGCTCCAGAGACTTTCTTGGAGCCTGGGGAGGACGAAAACAGCCTTCCCCAGCCCGCCCGCCCCCCGGAGACTGGAAACAGCCCGTTTCCCGACTTCTGGTGGGACCGGAAGGCCCGTTTTTCACCCTCCCCAGGCTCCAGAGGCTTTCTAGGAGCCTGCGGAGGGCGAAATCGGCCTCCCCACCCTCCGGAGGCCAGAAACGGCCTATTTCCTGACTTCCAGTGGGCCCAGAAGGCCAAAAATCAACTGGCCAGTGCACGCATGCATGCTGGAGCTGAGCTAGGGCAATGCTTGCATGCCCACAGATATGGCTCCGCGTGCCACCTGTGGCAAACGTGCCATAGGTTCGCCATCACTGGCCTACACTATGTCATTTTTAAAAATACTTTCTCGTTCTGTGAGCAAAGATTGGATGGATGAATGGATGGATGGAAAGAGAGAGAGATTGATGATAGATAGATAGATAGATAGAGATAGATAGATAGATAGATAGAGATAGATAGATAGATAGATAGATAGATAGATAGATAGATAGATAGATAAATAGGAGATGGATAGAGATGAATGGATAGATAGAAAGATAGATATGGATAGATGGATAGATGAGTAGAGAAAGATGGATAGATGATAGATGATAGATAGATAGATTAGCGATGGATAGAAATGAATGGATAGATAGATATGGATAGATAAATAGATAAATAGATAGATAGATCGATAGATAGATAGATAGATAGATAGATAGATAGATATTGGATAGATAAATATAATTATGGTAGATGATAGATAGAGATATAGATGGAGAGAGAGGGAGACAGAGAGAGACAGAGAGGGAGAGAAAGAGAATACTGTATATGGGTTGATTTTTATCAAATTGATGTCAGCTCTTACCAACCACTTAGATTTTTCCAGGACGATCCATCCCATCCTGGTGCTTCCACAGACCAATATGGAATGGCAGATTTGAGTCCTAAGACAAGATGAACTACAATCATAACTGAGCCTGGAATTACGGTCATAAGTCATTGCAGTTGTAAGTCAAGGCATCACAAGACCAGATTCGAAGTTACGACCATTTTTTAATGACAGCTGTTAAGCAATCACGGCTGTGGTTAGGCGAATGCGTTTTCCCGTAGGGGTGTTTTTCGCCAAAAACCGGAAGTAAATTCCAAGAACAGGCAAAAACATCACAAACCAGTCTGGTGACCACAGGACACAGCAAACGGCCATCAAGAGGTGCAGGCTGCCAAGCATCAGAAATGCAATCATGTGACCCTAGGTGTTTGTGTGTGTGTGTGTGTGTGTGTGTGTGTGTGTGTGTATACGCATGCACATCCATTGTAATTCAGCAAACAGGTCATAAGTAGCTCTGGCGAGGTCCTTCATGACTTCAAATCATCGTTAAGTGACCAGTCATAAATTGAGGATTACTTGTAACTATATACAGGTAGCCCTTGACTTACAACCACAATTAAGCCCAAAATTTGTGTTGCGAAGCGAAACATCTGTTAAGTGAGTTTTGCTCCATTGAATGACCTTTCTGGCCACTGTTGTTAAGTGAATCTCTGCAGTTATTTAGTAACATGGGTCATTAAGCGGATAGCGCTTCCCCTTTGACTTTGCTTGTCAGAGGATTGCAAAAAATGATCACGTTACCTCGAGACACTGTGACCATCATACATATGAGTCAGTTGCCAACAGTCTGAATTTTCATCCGGGGGAATGCTGCAATGGTCATAAGTGTGAGAAACGGTCATAAATCACTTTTTTTCAGTGCCGTTGTAACTTTGAATGGTCACTAAATGAACTGTTGTAAGTCGAGGACTACCTGTATACTACAAATCAGTCAGAATATAAAGAAAGAGAAAGTCAGAGATTAAATACCTATTTTTTTCCAAGCAGCTCCTTTTTTTCTCTTTTTCCCTTCTTTATAGCATTCATAAATATTTATTTACTTTTATTCATATATTAAATTTGTTTGCCGCCCATCTCGTTGCAAAGTGTCTCTGGTCAGCTAAATAACAATAAATATGGAGACTTTAGTGTGAAGCTCACATTAAATATTGTAAAATAATTTAGTGCATTTTGCAGTTGTCTATCGATGCTGCACTTAACTTTTAATTGTACAATTCATGTAAAAATGTTATGTTTATTAACATTTTATAAACCATATTTAACAATACCAACATTTTAAAATTTTTATTTCAAAGGTTTAAGATCTCAACCAAAATAGTGTTAACGGTTATTAGTTTGAATTGCATAAATACCACTGTAGCCAGCTAGAATTTACATTTTATGATTTGTGTGTATTAACATCCAAAACAATGAGTTGGGGAAAATAAGTTTCAGGCGTGCCTCCTTTCAGATTTCAGATTTCAGGAAAGAATGACCCCAACTCCATTTTCATAGATTTCCATTTTCATGCCGTTACCATGGCAGCCAACAAGCAAGCATTGAAAGAGCGGAGGCTGAGGACAGGTTAAGTTATGAGGTGGCTCCACTATTAACATCCCTCCATCTATGATTTTCTTTTCCTGTTTCAGTTCTGCTTTTTAATGCTTTTTTAAAAATAATATTTATAGAATGGTGGTCCCACGGATGCTTTTTTATGTGAAGACATTTCATTTCTCATCCATGACTGTCAGAATTGAAGAAACTTCTTGGATGAGAAGCGAAATGTCTTCAAAGAAAAACCATAAAGTCCAGTTGCCTCTTGAAAAAGCATCTTTGGGACAACCATTGACTGAGAATCTCCATAGACATATTATATAATTACTTTAGGTAATGATTATTTATATATTTTACTCTTTTGATTGGATTGCTGTATGCCACCCAAAGCCAGTTTCTAGGTGATGGGCAGCAGTGTAGATTTGATTAATGAATAAATAAAAATATTAATGATTGCATATTATTCTGTGCCACAAAGAAACAGGGCCACTTTGAAAGCTGATGTGCACAATTCCAGACCGATTGATCGATTTCATTTACAGGATGTCCTCGACCTACGACTGGTCACTTAATGAGCATTTAAAGTTCTGACAGACCTACTTAGGGTACAACCCAGATTCAAAGTTCTGACAGTCAGCCCCTCCCCCACAGTCATGTGACTGCACTTCATGCACTTGGCAACCAGGTCTCACTTTATGGCCGTTTGCAGCGTTCTGTGGTCACGTCACTATGTTTTATGTTTTTGCCGAAAACTGGCATTCAGCTCCATTGCTTCGGTTAACGACCAGTGTTTGCTTAACGACCCTTGCAAAAAAAAAAAAAGGACTGTAAAATTGTAAAAATGTACATAAATTATAAAAGGCCATAAAATTACAACTGTGAGGGGCAAGCTCCATTATGATCATAACTCAAGGAACATCTACAAATAGCATCCTGAGTCAGTCCATAGAATTACTCAATCTGGGGCTGATTACCCTCCCGAATTTTGCTTAGGCTTAGGATAATTTTAGCGCCACTGCATCTTAGTGTAACATTGCTCAGGGAAATCCCAGAGTTTCTTTTAAGTACTGTATTTAATCAACAGGAAACGGCATAGAATCCTGTCCCCTTACCCACATGCCTGGAAAATCTGCAGTCTTTTCATTCCCTCTTTACCATTTGTAACAGCATAAGTAAAACCTCTCACATTATTCTGAAAAGAATTATTATTTTTAGTCTAAAATGTCTGAGTGATAAGGGATTTGCAGCCCAGCTAACGCCGTCCCCTAAGTCTGAGCCACTCAACAGAGTTTAACCCTTATCCCAAATGTAATCCATTCAGATTTTTTTCAACTACAAGACCCAGCATCCCCCACTGCTCGCCAAGCTGTTTGTGGTTTCCAGGTTCTGTAGTTTTAGTAATAGAGCCTTGATAGTACAGGGGTTTAGTGCACCCTGTAATTAACACAGCTGCCTGCAATTTCTGCTGGTTCGAATCTCTCCAAGGCTCAAGGTTGACTCAGCCTTCCATCCTTTCTAAGGTAGGTGAAATGAGGACCCAGTTTGTGGGGGCAATAAGCTGACTTTGTATAAAACATACAAAAGAATGAAGGCTATTGCTTAACGCACTGTAAGCCGCCCTGAGTCTCCGGAGAAGGGCGGCATATAAATCAAATAAAAATATATATATATATCTGGAAGATCACAGGTTCTTTACTTCTGAGAACCAGAGAAAAGCAGGAAAAGGAATCAAACGGAAAGAAAGGAGAGGATATTAATAGAAGTTTTTTTCTTTATGACACCGGAAGGACCAATTGTAATATTCTTCATACGAGGGTAACCTAGGTAGCCCAAGAATCAGAAGATAAAACTCTTCTACACACTTTTATAGATCCATTAGTTTTTGGTGGCTGTTCTCTCAGTGAAGGAGCCAAGCTTCAGATAGATTGACTCAAAGTCACCCAGTTGGCTTTCATGCCTAAGGCGGAACTAGAACTCACCATCTCTTGGTGATTGGCTCAAAGTCACCCAGCTGGCTTTCATACCTATTGCGGGACTAGAACTCACAACTCCTGGTTTCTAACCTGATTCATTCACACTAGAGCAGGGGTCAGCAACCTTAAACACTCAAAGAGCCACAAAGGTCCTAACCGGAAGCCCCCATTCAATTCTGGAGCCGACCGGATGGTTCCCCCATCATAGTCTCCTCCTAGCGCGGCATCCTTTTTCCTCTACCTGTCCTAATCGAAAGCCCTATCAATTGTGGAGCTGACCAGCAACAGGGAGCCGCAGCAGAGGGATGAAAGAGCCACATGCGGCTCCAGAGCTGCAGGTTGCTGACCTCTGCATTAGAGCAAACTGGCTCTCCGAATTACTTAACAGCATAAAATTACTATCCTCTGCAGGTGAGGACACGCTCATCAAGACAGAGAATATGATGTCATGCCTCAGGGACGGTGGAGGGAAGAGGTGGAAGGATATGCAGAAATACTACCACTTACTCACTGGAGCCTCACTCCTTAAGCCACCTTCTCATCCTCCAATATTATACAGGAATGAATAATTCTATCAAGGTATTATTTCTCAACCATATGCAATTCGTAATTTTCAATCTTCCAACACCAATATGAACCCAAGTATTGAGGTGTCCCAAATCCTGGTTTTGGTATGCTTGAATTTTGAGGTCATCCAACTTTTAGGTGGTGCCAAGCTGGCAAATCTGAATTACGTACCATATATGATGTGGCACTAACACACTTGCATCTTGCGTGCAGTTTTCTGTGAAACAAGGAAATATGACTAATAGCTAAGCCTTCTTGAGAGTAACATCCTCCAGATTGCATTGCAAATGTACTGCAATGACTTCTTTTCAAATCTCTAGCAGAAGGAGGCTCTGTTAATCTGCTTCCACAGTTCCTACTTGTGATTGTTAGCACATGAATGGGAGATCCCAAGGAAATCCCAGGATTACAGAACAGGCTAGGGAAGCAAACTAATATTTCGAAAGAAGGCCACGGCAAACCCCGCTGCATTTCTGTCAAGAAATCCAAATACTGTAGTCCGAGTAACTTGAGTTTCTGAGATTCTGAGGAGGTTGACTTTTTGCCTCTCACGGTACATAATGGACAAAATTCGTAATCCAGAAGCTAAAACGTAGGAGGCACCGTTGCAGGAATTGGGTATGGCCAGTCTAGAGAAAACAAGGACATGGGGTGGACATGATAGCCCTGTTCCAGTATTTGAGGGGCTGCCACAAAGAGGAGGGGTCAATTTATTTTCCAAAACACTAGGAGGGCAGGACAAGAAACAACGGATGGAAACTAATCAAGGAGAGAAGCAACCTGGAATTGAGCAGAAACTTCCCAACAGTGAGGACAATTAACCAGTGGAAGAACTTGCCAACAGAAGTCGTGGGTGCTTCACCACTGGAGGTTTTTAAGAAGAGACTGGACAGTCACTTGTCTGAAATATTATAGGGTCTTTTGCTTCAGGATGGGGTTAGAATAACACAATAACAGAGTTGGAAGGGACCTTGGAGGACTTCTAGTCCAACCCCCTGCTCAGGCAGGAAACCTTATAACCTTTCAGACAAATGATTGTCCAACCTCTTTTTAAAAACTTCCAATGTTGGAGCAACCACAACTTCTGGAGACCAGTTGTTCCACTGATTAATTGTTCTCACTGTCAGGAAATTTCTCCTTAGTTCTAGGTTGCTTCTCTCCTTGGTTAGTTTCCACCCATTGCTTCTTGTTCTGCCCTCAGGTGTTTTGGAGACTAGCTTGACTCCCTCTTCTTTGTGGCAGCCCCTGAGATATCGGAACACTGCTATCACGTCACCCCTAGTCCTTCTTTTCATTAAATCAGACATACCCAATTCCAGCAACCGTTCTTCATATGTTTTAGCCTCCAGTCCCCTAATCATCTTTGTTGCTCTTCTCTGCACTCTTTCTAGAGTCTCCATATCTTTTTTACATCGTGGCAACCAAAACTGAATGCAGGTATTCCAAGGTGGTCTTACCAAGGCATTATAAGGTGATATTAACACTTCAGGGGATCTTGATTATATCCCACTTTTGGACTAGAAGACTTCCAAGCTCTATTTCAGCTCTATTCTGATTGGTTGATAGGTCACCATATACTTTACAATCACCAGGTGGCATACTATTATATGTGCTCCCATCTGCCTTAGCTGATCTGTGCGTGCCATCTACTGGCTGCAAAGTGCGTTGTCATCTGCCTCTGGATTTTAAAAAGAAACGCTGTTTGCAAAGCATTTTGCAAACGTTGAACTCATTCAAAGTAGCATTTCCCAGATTGCAATGAAATTCAATCTCAGTAATTCCTCACCCCTGTTGGAAATTATGGCAATTGGTCTAACATAGGATTCCCTGGTGGTCTAGTGGTTAAGGATTCAGCACTGCACTGCCCACAGCTGGATTCAATTCCTGGTCAGGGAGTGACTTTTCCTTTCAAAGGAGTTTCTGTAGTGTAGTGGTTATCACGTTCGCCTAACACGCGAAAGGTCCCTGGTTCGAAACCAGGCAGAAACAGCTCTTTGGTCTTTTTCAAGAATTCCCCAGTCATTCAAAGCCCCAGAGATTGAAAACATTTGGGGACTGTCCTTCAGCAGTGCAGGAGGGGTGGGAGGAGACGACAATTTTTACATTTTTACCTTGCAGCTATCAATGACCAAAAGGTACCACTAGTGGGTTGGAGAGAACACGCCCTGGGGATGATGGAGAAAATAAGGACATTTTTGCATTGTGTCCCAAAGGTGCTTTCTCAAGAGGCAACTGGACTTTCTGGTTTTTTCTTTGAAGACGTTTCACTTCTCATCCAAGAAGCTTCTTCAGCTCTAACTGGATGGTGGGGAATGGAAGGATTTATATTCCTTGCAGACAGCTGGTCATTTGCATTCTTTAAGCTCCTTTCTTCATCTCTTTTCCCTTCTCCTCTCTCTCTCTCTCCCTCCTTCCATCTCCATCTCCCTCTTTCCTTTTCCTCTTGAGCTGTTTTCTCTTTTCCATCCTTCCTTCTCCATGTCTTCTCCTTTCTCCTTCCTTCCTTCTTCCTCTAACTCCTTTCTTTTCATTCCGTTCCTCCTCCAGCTCTTTTCCTTTTCCTTCTTCCTTTTCTTTACTCCATTTTTCATCTCCCTCCCTCCCTCGCTTCTTTCCTTCCTTCTGCCTTCCTTCCTCCCTCTTTTCTTCCCCTCTGCCTCCCTCCCTCCCTTCTTTCCTTCCCTTTCTGCCTTCCTTTCTTCCTCCCTCCCTTCCTTTACTGCCTCCCTTCTCCTTCCTTCCTTCTTTACTCACTCACTCCCTCCCTCCCTTTCTCTTCTGCCTCCCTCCCTCCCTTTTCTTCCCCTTCGGCCTCCCTCCCTCCCTCCCTCCTTTCCTTCCCTTTCTGCCTTCCTTTCTTCCTCCCTCCCTCCCTTTAGTCCCTCCCTTCTTTCCTTCTCTTCCCACTTATGACTGTATGACTGTAACCTTGTTGCTGGTATCCTTAAGATTTATATTGACTGTTTCCTAATAGGATTTGATTGCTTATTTGTTCCCTCTGACTATCATTAAGTGTTGTACCTTATGATTCTTGACGAACCTATCTTGTCTTTTAGGTACACCGAGAGCATAGACACCAAGGCAAATTCTTTGTGTGTCCAATCACACTTGGCCAATAAAGAATTCTATTCTATTCTATTCATTATTTTTTATTCTTTTCTTTTCTATTCTATTCTATTCATTATTTTTATTCTATTCTATTCATTATTTTTTATTCTTTTCTATTCATTCTATTCTATTCATTCTATTCTATTCTATTCTATTCTATTCTATTCTATTCTATTCTATTCTATTCTATTCCCCTTCTGCCTTTCTTCCTCCCTCCCTCCCTCCCTTCTTTACTCCCTCCCTCCCTTCTTTTCTTCCCCTTCTACCTTCCTTCCTTCTTTCCTTCCTCTCTCCTCTCCTCTCCTTCCATCCCATCCCGCTTTTTCAGCCTCCCTCAGCCTCCCCTGTCCTTGGCGGCCACCAGATGGATCTCCAGGTGAGGGCCGACGGAGAACGCAGCCACTCTGCCTGCCGGCCCAAAGCGAGCGCGGGCGAGGCGGCGGTGGCGACGCTGCTCCCCAATTCCCGCCATTAGCCGCCCCTGCGCCGCCCGGCCGCCTCCAGCAGGGGCTGCGCTTGTGGAAAAGCGAAAGTGAGCAGCCAGCGAGGGCTGCCGGGAAAGGCGTCGGCAGGAAGGGTGTGTGCCTGTTCGGAGCAGAAGGCAGCGGGTCCTGGGAAGGCAGGTAGGGCCTGGGCGTCGGGGACCCGGGCGGGGAGGGTGCCTTGCGCCAACGAGCAGCGGGCGGATGAGAAGCGGGCAGTTTCAAGATTGCACGCAACTCCCGTTGGGGAGCGTATCCTTTTCCCCCTTTGCGCTTTTTGCAAAATACACACGAATAATAAAAACAGGCCTTGGGCTGCTGCCTTTTTTTTCAGAGAGCGGCGCTTGTATCCTCAGCGAAATTATTAGCCTAATTAAACCGTCGCGGGGCTAATAAACCCCTAGGAAATTTTTTTTAAAAAGCTTCGTATTACCGTAGAAGATTTCCACACTACAGGATGTGGGGCTGTCCTCCTGTAGTGTGGAAATTTCCCGGATCAGCTTCCTCCTTGGGTATGGGTGGGTGCTTATTTTGAATTACAGATAACTCACTAGTCCTCATGATTCTACCCGCCTTAGAAAAGCTCTGCTTTTGATCTAAACACCCCGTGGCTAAATGCATTGCCTAAAGAATTTCATCTTTCTGTGGGAAATGGCTCCAGGGTTGGGTTTTTTTGCCAGAGGGAGGAAAAATATAGTCTCTGCCATTGATTGATGTACATTATATTTAGAAAAAATATACAGCCAGAAGCAAGACTTGATGGGGAGCAGAGGGTGGCAATTAAAAGGGATGAATATCAGTAATTAGGAAGAATTGGCATTATTGAGCATTGAAATGCTCTGCTTAGAATAATGGTGCTGGATGGATTCCTTTCACAGAATCTTGTCCTGAGAAGGGGTTGGACTAGGTGACCTCTTTGATACCTTCCCTTTTTATGTCTAAATGCATGTCACCCATTGCAAAAGCTCCAGGCAATGTACATTACAGATAGTCCTCAACGTACGACCATAATGGAGCCCAAGATTTTGGTTGCTGAGTAAGAAGTGAGTTGTGGCCCATTTCATTACCTTTTTGCCCCTGTTAAGTGAATTGCTGCAGTTATTCAGTGAATCACACCATCATTAAGCGAACCTGGCTTCCCCCCCTTCTCTTCGTCGGAAGCCAGGTGAGAAGGTGACATGCTGATCACATGACCTGGGGATAGTGCAACTATCAGAAATACATGCCAGTTGCCCAGCACCCAAATTTTGATCATGTGTCCATGGGGATATACAATGGTTGTAAGTGTGAAAACCGGTTATAAGTGACTTTTTTCATTGCTACTGTAACTTTGAATAGTCACTAAATGAATGGTTGTAAGTCAAGGACTACCTGTATTTTATGTAACATTCAACATTCTAAAACGATCCAACATTCTAAAATAACCTTCTGACCTTCAAAACAAGCTTAGATTAGGGTTTCTCAACCTTAAGATATGTGGACTTCAACTCTCAGAATTCTTAGCAATCAATGGCCATGCTGGCTGGGGAAATTCTGGGAGTTGAAGTCCATATCTTAAAAGTTAGGGAGGTTGAGAATCACTGCTCTTTGGTTATGTGTTAGACCCAAGTATCTATTGTGTTAACAATTAACAAATGCTCTTGTAGAATGATGTTCTTCATCCAAGCACATGCGTTGTGACTTTTGTCACAGTTTCGTGTCAGGATGTGTAATTGGCTGGAAGGTGTTGAAGGTGTGGCTGCCTTCAAAAGTGTTTTGGAAAGTTTAGATAATTCAAAGGCAAACTTAGTTAACCAGACCTGGGGTGGAGATCACTCACTAATTCTGAAATAGCTATATAACTTCCTTGCCCTCTCTTGGAGATGAATCCAAAAGTCAATCATAGGAGCCTTGGTGGCACAGAGGACTAAACTACTGTTAAAAGTAGTACTTAGCTGCCAGCTGCCTGCAATTATTGCGAGTTCAATTCTCACCAGGCTCAAGGTTGACTCAGCCTTCCATCCTTTCGAGGTAGATAAAATGAGGACCCAGTTTGTGGGGGCAATTGTTGTGGCTCCGTTACCTGAGCCTGTGTCATCGGCAGGAGAGGACTCCGAGAGTGAAGGAGAGGAGTTAGCAAGGCCTCCCTCTCCAGGACCCTCCTCTGGCAATGCCTTCGGTGTCCGCCGAAGGGCAAGAGATAGGGCCGGGGCCAAGCACGTCCACGCAGCCACAGGTGGACAGTGATGAGGGAAATGAGTCTTGGCTGGATCCTCGGCAGCGTCGCAGAGATAAGTGTGCGCAACAGAAGAAAAGGCATGCCAGAGATTAAGCTGAGTCACTGGACCACACCCCACAGGGTATAAAAGGGGGTGAGGTGGCCATTCAGACTCTGTGATGGACAAAACTAACTACTATCGAGTCACATTGCATCTTTGGAAACAACATTATCGGCCTTGGATTTATTTTACAAACTGGACAATTCTTAACTGTGTGTATTTTGTTTATGAGTAAAGTTCTTGGCAAGCAGCTACTGAGTTGCTGCCAAACTTCTTATCGAAAGAATTGGTTGTCTGCCAGTTTATTTAACCTCCGGCTGTCTGTTTGTGTGCGTGTGTGAGACGGGGACAGAACAGCAATAAGCTGACTTTGTATAAAATAGAACACCGCTCGGGGGAGCCAAAAAGCCCTACTAAACAAAAGTATGAAGGCTATTGCTTAATGCATTGTAAGCCGCCCTGAGTCTCCGGAGAAGGGCGGCATATAAATCGAACTAATAAATAAACAAATAAATAAATCATGAACTTCAAAGCTCTGTAAGACTTGGAATTTGTATATATGTCCCTTTTCATATTGACCAAAGTCAAGTTCCAAGCATCTCCACCATCTTAGAAGTCTTTGGCAACTAAGGAAACACAAGCATGGCTGAGAAATTCTGGGAGTTGAGATCCAAAAACCTTATAAAGTTGCCAAATTTGGAGATCCCTGCAATAGAAGTTTAGGAGCAGTGGACAAACTCTGATCCACTTGCTTGTGCTTTGTTTTTAAAAAATTGGTTATTTCAGCTCTGAGGATTCCAGAGACATGCCTAAGTAGCAGAACTCAAAAGTTGCCAGATTTGTGATCTAGAAGGAGATTCTCTGGATTAGGTGCCTTTCAGGTATGTTGGACTTTGTGACTTCCATCTTTTGACTTCCATCTCCAGTTCATGTAGAAACTGTGGGAATGGACCTTAGCACATCTGGAGAGCACCAGGTTAAGGAAGGTGTAGTGTGAATGTTCATAGAAACAAGCAGCTTCGGCTACACCAGGATTTCCCAATCTTGACAACTTCCAGATGTGTGGCCTGTGTGACATTCCAGGAGATGGAATCCATATATTTGGAACTTGCCAAAATCCCTGGGTTGGAGCAAGCTCAGTGACCAGTTTAGTTGGCATCGGTGGCTTCATTACCTTCAGTAGATTCATCAAGAATTCTTTGTCCATAAGAACTAACTCTTTGGTGTTTCCAGCATGGATCTTTTCATAATTTAATTCTAATTGGTGATACTGGGAATGAATGTGAGATTTTCTGCATGCAGAATTGGTGTTCTATCATCAAGTCACAGTTATTCTCTGTTCTTTTGGTGCTGGGTCCAAAGTTGGGTTGATTTTAAGGAATCTGTTTGAATTGCAAGCTTGGCTGCAGATTTAGGCACTGGGCCAATCAGGTAGTTCATTGAATAGATTCCTAGTCTGAAGCGGTTTAATTTGAATGGGGGAAAGATTATTTGCGTAGGGCTGTAGTGCAGGGGTGAAATGCTCCCGGTTCGGACCGGATCGCCCGATCTGGTAGGAATGGTGGCGGGTGGTTCAGAGAACCGGTAGCAAAAATCCCTGCGCGCGCCCCCCCCCCATGCCCAGCTGAGCCGCGCGATCATCAGAGGCTTTTTTTTTTACTTTTAAAAGCATTTTTTCCTGCAACCTCTTCAGCCGAAAAAATGCTTTTAAAAGTAAAAAAAAAAAGCCTCTGATGATCGCGCGGCTCAGCTGGGATCGTCAGAAGCTTCTAAAAGCATTTTTTCTGCAACCTCTTCAGCCGAAGAGGTTGTAAGAAAAAAAATGCCTTTAAAAGCCTCTGGTGATCCCAGCTGAGTTGCCTGATCGTCAGAGGCTTCTAAAAGTATTTTTTTCTGCAACCTCTTCGGTGGAAGAGGTTGTAGAAAAAATGCTTTTCAAAGTTAAAAAAAAAAGGTTGGCCACGCCCACCCAGTCACATTACCCCACCACCACCAAGCCACGCCCACAGAACCAGTAGTAACAAATTTTAGATTTCACCCCTGGTGTAGTGTATTTTAATTCTGAGTGAGGATGAAAAAACTTCTAGTTCTGGAGTAAACTATATCTCCCACTATTGGACATCTCCCACTATCCAGCAACATCTGGAGGGCTTCACATTGTTCTACCCTGATGCAAGCAGGATGTATTTATTTATTTATTTATTTATTCATTCATTCATTCATTCATTCATTCATTCATTCATACATTCGATTTATATATGCCGCCCTTCTCCGGAGACTCAGGGCGGCTTACAATGCATTAAGCAATAGCCTTCATACTTTTGTATATACCTGCTTAGTAGGGCTTTTTGGGGCCCCCTGAACGGTGTTCTATTTTATACAAAGTCAGCTTATTGCCCCCACAAACTGGGTCCTCATTTCCCTATCACAACAGGGGAAACAGAAAGGCCAGATATTAAATAAGATATGAAACAAGAGCAGCAAAGAAGATTAGGGGACTGGAGGCTAAAACATATAAAGAATGGTTGCTGGAATTGGGTATGTCTGGTTTAATGAAAAGATGGACTAGGGGTGACATGATAGCAGCCATCCAATATCTCAGGGGCTGCCACAAAGAAGAGGGAGTCAACTTATTCTCCAAAGCATCTGAAGGCGGGACAAGAAGCAATGGGTGGGAACTTATCCAAGAGAACAAACCTAGAAATAAAGAGAAATTTTCTGACAGTGAGCACAATTAATCAGTGGAACAGCTTGCCTTCAAAAGTTACAGGTGCTCCAACACTGGAGATTTTTAAGAGATTGGACAACCATTTGTCTGAAATGATATAAGGTCTCCAATTTGAGCAAGGGGTTGGATTAGAAGAGCTCCAGCCTGCTTCCAGCCCTGCTATTCTGAAATCCAGTTTCCTTTTTCTTTTCCAGACTCTCTAGGCGTCAAGATGTTCTTTACCTGTGGCCCCAATGAAGCCATGGTTGTCTCAGGTAAGTGCTCCATTTCTTGTTCCTTTTTCTTAGCTTTCTTATCCAATCGGATCAGCCTTCAGGGTGGCCACAAAATGTGGCAGTATGCTTAATGTCAGGGTTCCAAGTAACACCCCCAACGAAAGAAGACTCCAAGGCTTGAGTTTCCTCAAAGTTCCATTTTATTAGAGATGTCATATTGGTACATCTGGGAAAACCCGAATCTGAAAGTTTCCAGGTTTTCCCCACCCAAAGGAAAGTCCAAGCCCCTGCCCAGCACCCACAAGTCCATCACATGGTCCAATCAAAGCACCATCCCAGCTGGAGATGCCTCCCAGCCACTCCCCTCCAGGTGCAGGGCAAGATGTCCTTGACTCTCTGAGAAAAGAATGTTATTATGACTACATATCACCCTTGCTCCATACAATCCCCCCTCCCAGTTTCCCACAATAGTAATTGTGGCAGGCCTGAAGGCCCAATGCAAAAGTTGGCTTCCAGGCCTGACACTTTTGTTCAAGATAGCCATGATTTCTTTCAGATTGCTCTGTTCCAGAACGCATGGATCGCTTTGTACATTCAACCATCTTTGGGCTGTTCAGATGAAGTTGGCTCTTTAGTTATTTCATTTGGAGAAACCGTTTTCTCCTCTTTTTAACTATTCAGTGCTTTTATTTTCACAAAGTGGATTTCTTCCATCAAGGGCTGTCCCCCTGGTTGTGCCGGCTTCCTAACAATCATATTTTGGCTGCACAAGCATGGGCTCAAACTTTTTATTAATAGGGCTGTGCAGCATAGGGCAACTGTATAGTCCTAGGAAAAGACACAGCTGCTTTAAAGAGTTATTGAAGAGTGTTAAAGATCATTTCTAAAGCAGATTTTTGGAACAGAAGCCAAAGTGTTTCACTTCATAAACTATTCCTTTGGAATAGTTTATGAAGGAGATCTATAACAAAATCATACCCTATTGGATAGTCTTGATCACCAATCCCCGTGCTTCTTTGTAGAATACAGAGAGTCCTTGACTTATGATCACAAAAGGGACCAGAATTCTCATTGCCAAGCGAGGTTGTTCTTATATGACTTGTGCCTAATTTTTATGCCGCAGTTATTAAGCAAATAACTGCAGTTGTTAAATGAATCACGTGGTCATGAAG
Organism: Pantherophis guttatus; assembly: GCF_059756535.1. Lineage (NCBI taxonomy): Eukaryota > Metazoa > Chordata > Lepidosauria > Squamata > Colubridae > Pantherophis > Pantherophis guttatus. Next base: position 254,672,809 of record NC_142064.1, on the reverse strand, counting down.
CAAATCCGGCTTCCCTCATTGACTTTGCTTGTTGGAAGCTGGCTGGGAAGGTTAGCCTCTGGGAGGCTGCGACTGTCATAATTACATGCCGCTTGCAAAGTGCCTGAATTTTGATCACATGACCATGGGGATACTGCAACTGTCGTAACTGTGAGGATCAGTCATAGATGGAGACTGGAGGTTAAAACATATAAAGAATGGTTGCTGGAATTGGGTATGCCTAGTTTGATGAAAAGAAGGACTAGGGGAGACATGATAGCAGTCTTCCAATATCTCAGGGGCTGCCACAAAGAAGAGGGAGTCAAGCTATTCTCCAAAGCATCTGAAGGCAGGACAAGAAGCAATGGGTGGAAACTAATCAAGGAGAGAAGCATCTTAGAACTAAGGAAAAATTCCCTAACAGAATAATTAACCAGTGGAATAACTTGCCTCCAGAAGTTGTAAATGCGCCAACATTGGAAGTCTTTAAGAAGAGACTGGACAGCCACTTGTCTGAAAGGGTATTGGGTTTCCTGCCTAAGCAGAGGGTTGGACTAGAAGACCTCCAAGGACCCTTCCAACTCTGTTATACTATTCTATTCTAGATCACTCTTTTTTCAGTGCCGTTGTAACTTCAAAACGGTCACTAAACCAATAGTTGTAAATCGAGGACTACTTGTATTACAATCAGTTTCCTATTCCTTTAATTCAGGGATCTCCAAACTTGGCAACTTTTAAGACTTACGGACTTCAACTCTGAGAATTTCCCAGTCAGCATGGAATTCTGGGAGTTGAAGTCCGTAAGTCTTCAAAGTTCCCAAGTTTGGAGACCCCTGCATTAATTGGCCATATTTCTTCATTTTCCCAAAGAAATGACCAGTTTCTGTGCCTGCTAAACGGTTTTCTGTTGAGCTCTTTTTGCTTTTTATTATCAGTTATCAAAAAAAAAAAAAAACCCAAAATGAACAGTTGACCGAGGAATCTGATTGACTGGGCTGATCGAGGGATCTGATTGTCTTGGGTAGATTCTGCACTGTTTTATCTCTTTCCCCAGGTTTCTGCCGCAGTCCCCCAGTGATGATTGCTGGGGGCCGGGTGTTTGTGATACCGTGCGTACAACAGATCCAGAGGTAAATCTTTCTGTGGAGGCTCTATTTAAAGATATCCAGGATCTCACCAAGGTTGGACTAGTCTTTTCAATGAGCAATGGTATCCTGTTGGTTTCATTTCAGTTGCCCATCCAAAAAACTAACCAGGGCTGACCCTGCTTAGCTTCCGAGAACAGTCAGGGTTGGTAGGATGCTGAGACATTCAACCACATTGGCATCCTTCAAACATTAATCTTATAGGGTGTTGTGGATTACAAGTGGAATTCAAGTTTGCCCTATTTTGCCCTCATTGCATTAATAGATAGAAACACAGGGTGACATGTTTCTTAGATCTAAAACTTCATGGATGTGTTGCTTGTATGTGTTTTAACCCTTTTCTTTCCACTCTTACAGGATCTCACTTAACACTCTGACCCTGAATGTGAAGAGTGAGAAAGTTTACACCCGGCATGGAGTCCCCATTTCAGTCACTGGCATCGCACAGGTAATATTTTTATTCAGCAGGACACTGAAGGATATCGTGGGAATATCAAAACACCTGAAGGCAGGACAAGAAGCAATGGATGGAAACTAATCAAGGAGAGAAGCAACCTAAAACTAAAGAGAAATTTCCTAACAGTGAGGACAATTAACCAGTGGAACAACCTGCCTCCAGAAATTGTGGGTGCTCCAACACTGGAGGTTTTTAAGAAGAGACTGGATAGTCACTTGTCTGAAATGGTATAGGGTTTCCTGCTTGAACAAGTGGTTGGACTAGAAGACCTCCAAGGCCCCTTCCAACTCTATTATTCTGTTCTGTTCTGAGAAGCAACCTAACCACTGGGGAAAAGCAGACTACAATCCCAAATGAATTCATTTTATTTTCCTATTCCTCTGGTGGATTTTTAGGTAACGTTTCGGCCATCCCTGAAATGATGTATTATCTTCCACTTGCTTCCTTGTGCAAAATGCATCCAACTGGGCCTCAGTTGTGCCCAGCGTTAAAATCACCAAATACAGGTAGTCCTCAAATTACAAACGATGATAATAGAGGCTTGCCCAGCATGATTGTAAATCAGGACAGTTGTAAAGGAATAGAATAGAATAGAATAGAAAAGAATAGAATAGAATAGAATTTTTATTGGCCAAGTGTGATTGGACAAAAACGGAATTTGTCTTGGTGCATATGCTCTCAGTGTACATAAAATAAAAGATACGTTTATCAAGAATCATAAGGTACAACACTTAATGATAGTCATAGGTTACAAATAAGCAATCAGGAAACAATATCAATATAAATCGTAAGGATACCAGCAACAAGGTTACAGTCATAAGTAGGAGGAGATGAGTGATGGGAACGATGAGAAGATGAGAAGATTAATAGTAGTGCAGACTTAGTAAATAGTTTGACAGTGTTGAGGGAATTATTTGTTTAGCAGAGTGATGGCGTTTGGGAAAAAACTGTTCTTGTGTCTAGTTGTTTTGGTGTGCAGTGCTCTATAGTGTCATTTTGAGGGTAGGAGTTGAAGCAGTTTATGTCCAGGATATGAGGGGTCTGTAAATATTTTCACAGCCCTCTTTTTGACTCGTGCAGTATACAAGTCCTCAATGGAAGGCAGGTTGGTAGCAACTATTTTTTCTGCAGTTCTAATTATCCTAATTATTCTAAAGTGGGTTGGTCCTGTGCCTGACCCAATTTTACAACCTTTTTTTGGTGGATGTCGTTAAGTGAATCACAACGGTCGTCAAATGAACCATTTGTTCACTATGGACATGGTTTTACCCAAAACCGGGACTAAATGCCAGGTTGGGCAAAATTGTAAACTGATCATATGAATGCAGGACACCGTAGTTTTGGCCTGGTTGCCAAGCAGCTGAAGTGCAGTCAGCTGACTGGGGGTGGGGCGCATGGAGACAGGATTCAGAATTTTGAATCCTGATTTTAAGTACAGGTAGTCCTCAACTTACAACCCTTTATTTAGTGACGGTTCAAAGTTATAATGGCCCTGAAAAATGTGATTTATCACCATTTTTCACACTTACAACCAGTGGTGGGATTCAAGTAATTTAACAACCGGTTCTCTGCCCTAATGATTTCTTCCAACAACCAGTTTTCCAAATTGCTCAGAAAGTTAACAACCGGTTCTCCCGAAGTAGTGCAAACTGGCTGAATCCCACCACTGCTTACAACCATTGCAGCATCCCCAGGATCAAAATCCAGCTCCTTGGCAACTGGGTTCATATTTATGACGTGTGCAATGTCTCGGGGTCATGTGATCCTCATCTGTGACCTTATGACAAGCAAAGTCAATGGGGGGCAGCCAGATTCCCAATGTCAGGTTTCCAAGTGATGAAACCCATTCAGAAAAGAAATAGGCAAAGTCCATCTTCCAAAACAAATTTCTTTTATTTAGGTAGGCATCAAATTGGCAAAGACTGTTGTAATTCCGGATCTGACACAAACCGGAATTACACCACATAATATTGAAAATTAGAAACATCCCACAAAAGTCACATTCCCCAATAAAAGTAAAATCAACATTGCCCAGTCTCTTCAAACTCCACCTTCAGCTCTCAGCAAGGACAGCCACCGTTCCCACGGGAGGGAAGATCACCTAGCCAAAATAATGCTCACTATCTATTCCCTCCTTCCACCTTAAGAATGTGGCAAGCCCGAAAAAAAACTTATAAAACAGAGAAAGAAAAGGAATAAATGAGAATAATAATAATAATAATAATAATAATAATAATAATAATAATAATAATAATAATAATAATAATAATAATAATAATAATAATAATAATAATATAATAATCTCGTCAAGGCTGCATGCCGCTCAATGCTGGACCCAGCTGGTTGCTGAGCGGAGCTTCCCCCACTGTCCCAGGCATCCAGGTGGATATTACCGACGCTCCGACTTCCCAGGACAGCTGGGGCTCGCCATCACTGGGGGTCAGCTGGGGAAGTCAGAGCATCGGTAATATCCACCTGGATGCCTGGGATGGTGGGGGAAGCTCCGCTCAGCAACCAGCTGGGTCCAGCATTGAGCGGCATGCAGCCTTGACGAGATCGGCACAGCTTCCCGAATCTGAGTTGCCAGCGCTGACCGATGACGCTACAGGAGTGCCGACAACATTGAGGGGCAGCTGTGCCGATCTCGTCAAGGCTGCATGGGTGACAGGACAGGGTGACAGGAAAAAAACCTGGTATGAAATACCATATTGAAATCAAATCTGATATTTTTTAATTTTTATTTGGTGTGTGTTGGAAGAGGGGTAGTCTTATACGGCGAGTATAGCCCAAACCCTATATTTTAACAGGAAAAGTAGGGGGTCGTCTTATACGCCCGGTCGTCTTATACGCAGGAAAATACGGTATATGCAAAATTTTGGATTTATTTATTTTGTCCTGTTTATGTAGTGTATATTGGAGGTGGTGGCCCTTTGAGAATTGCATGCAACGAAATTTCATTTTAATGTATGCCGATCAGTGTACATTCAAAGTGACTATAAAGTTATTCTAAGTCTAAAGTTATTTTAAATCTGTAACCCCAAGATAGATATGTCAGAACCTTTAATGATTGCTAAGTGACTGATCATAAGTCAACCACTACCTGTTTAATGAAGGGATGCGGTGGCTCAATGGCTAAGATGCTGAGCTTGTTGATCGAAAGTCGGCAGTTAATCGGTTTGAATCCTAGTGCCATGTAACGGGGTGAGCTCCTGTTACTTGTCCCAGCTTCTGGCAACCTAGCAGTTCGAAAGCATGTAAAAAATGCAAGTAGAAAAATAGAAACCACCTTTGGTGGGAAGGTAACAGCTTTCCATGCGCCTTTGGCCTTTAGTCATGCCAGCATCTTCGGACAGCGCTGGCTTTGAACAGCGCTGGCTCTTCAGCTTTGAAACGGAGAGGAGCACCGCCCCCTAGAGTTGGGAACGACTAGCACATATGTGTAAGGGGAACCTTTACCTTTACCTGTTTAATGTTGGGGGGACCTTAAGAGGTTTTCAGCCTTCAACCTAGGACAGAATTCTCATAATTCTGACAAATGAACTGTTGCTTGATTTGATGTGATGGAACTCTCTTTTGAGACGGAGAGTACAATCACTAGTTGCTTAGAGAAAAAAAACCTTCTTAGTCTGACAAACCCCATATGGGGGGAGGGGAGATCAGATATGAGCAGGAAGCGCTTCCCATCCTTCCTTCCTTCCTTTCACTTTCTAATCTACACCATCTTTTCCCACCTAGGTGAAGATCCAGGGCCAGAACAAGGAGATGCTGGCAGCTGCTTGTCAAATGTTCCTGGGCAAGTCTGAAGCAGAAATTACATATATTGCTCTGGAGACCCTGGAAGGGCATCAGAGAGCCATCATGGCCCATATGACAGTAGAGGTAAGGCTCTCTACTGCTCTCCGTGGCACACGGAGCCATATCTGTGGCCACACAAGTGTTGCCCTAGCTCAGCTCCAGCACGCATGTGCATACCGGCCAGCTAATTTTCAAGCCTTCCGGAAGTCGGGAAAGGGGCCGTTTCCGGCCTCCAGAGCAGGGGTGAAATGCTCCCGGTTTGGACCGGCTCGGGCGAGTAGGTAGCGATGGCGGCAGGCAGTTCGGAGAACCGGTAGCAAAAATCCCTGCCCCGCCCCCCATGCCCAGCTGAGCCCCGCGATCATTAGAGCCTTTTTTTCCTTTTAAATGGCTCTGACCAGCCAAGCTCTGACATCCCAGCTGAGTTGCCTGCTAATCAGGCAACTCAGCTTGGATTGCCAGAGCCATGTAAAAGAAAAAAAGTTTCTTTTTTTCTCACCCCCCCCCCCAGCCTCCAGCTTGCTTACCTTAGCTGCTGATCGCATGGCGATCACAATCCATGCATCAGCAATCTCCCTGCCTGCAATCAAGCTCATTGGTGAGCAGCTCTATCTGCAACTTTAAGACTTGTGGACTTCAACTCCCAGCAAAGCTGGCTGAGGAATTCTGGGAGTTGAAGTCCACAAGTCTTAAAGTTGCCAAGGTTAGAGACCCCTGTTCTATTGGGTACGTTTTTTTCCCCTTTGGGAGCTTTAAAAAAAATAGTTAATTGGGGTTTCTTTTAGTTGTTCTTTTTTTAGACTTAGCCATTTAAAGTTTAGGAAGTTTTAAATTTAGCTGTTTATATAAAAATTAAAATAAAATAAAATAATATTTGTGCAGCTTTCTGAGATTTAGTGTGTTTCTGTAGTGTTTCACTCTAACTACACAAACACACAAAATCTCACAAAGCTGTATGTGGAATTTTGTGTGTGTAAAGTGTGAAAGTTGGTTTTTTGGGCTTTTTGTGGCTGTGTGAGGTTCCTGCTTGTTGCGGGGCCATTTTGAGTCTAGCACAGCTGCTTTTACATTGTGGGTGAGCCAGTTGTGTTGTGTTGTGTTTTGTAGGTTAAAAAAGGGCAAAGAAGTGACATTGACTTGGCCACGCCCACCCAGTCACCTTACCACCAAGCCCCGCCCACTAATTAAGCCATGCCCACAGAACTGGTAGCAAAAAAATTTAGATTTGACCCCTGCTCCAGAGGGCCTCTGGGTGTGGGGTGGGAAGGCCATTTTTGCCCTCCATAGGTTCCAAGAAAGCCTCTGGAGCCTGGGGAGGGTGAAAAACGGGCCTACCGGTAACCTTTTTGCTGTCGCATGCCAAAAGTGGGGGAAGGGCAGGGGGGCACTGAATTATGGGTGTGGGCACATACACCCGCGATCCCCCCCCCTGCGACCCCCGCTTTTGGCACACGGCAAAAAGGTTAGCCATCACTGCCCTTGGGCCCAGGGGTGGGCAAATGTGGCTCTTTTACAACCTATGGACTTCAACTCCCAGAATTCCTGAGCCAGTTTGGCTGTCTCAGGAATTCTGGGAGTTGAAGTCCACAGGTTGTAAAAGAGCCACATTTGTCCACCCCTGCCCTAGGCTATAGGATAAAAAGAAGAGTTTATGCTGCTTTTATCATCATCTTTTAATGACCCCATAATCCCTTGTGGGGTGGAGTCTGAGCTACTGAATGGAGCTGAGTGCTTACTAGCTGGATGCCCTTCCTGTCAACAATGTGGAGGTTTTTTCAGCACATATATTCTCACTGTGCCCAGAGAGAGAAATATCAGCCTCTTATCTAGGCTCGAACTCACAGCTTCCTGATTGTGAGAAGAGAGCTCCACCTCTAGGCTACTGCACCACTCTAGCTGATGCTGCTTCTGCTTCTAGAGGGGCTTAAAAACTGGTGAACAGAATCTCTGCTTGGTACTGACATAGTTACCTCTCTTTGTTAAACAGGAAATCTACAAGGACCGCCAGAAGTTTTCAGAGCAGGTCTTCAAAGTTGCCTCGTCTGACTTGATCAACATGGGGATCAGCGTGGTCAGTTATACCCTCAAGGACATTCACGATGACCAGGTGCACATATGTGCTGTTTTGTATCGATGCAAACCATTTTCCATGTCACTGAGAAAGTTCAATCATAGTGATATCTTAGGCAAGAGATTACCAAGGATGTCTGATTCAGCAATAGAAATAGAAAACCAGCATCAACCTGTCCCAACATAAAATAGAATTACTTGATTGGTTTTTTTCTTCCTAATGAAAAAATGATACGAGGTTCTTTCAGATACTGACAATCAAGTTTTGGGCTGAACGTATTTATTGATTGATTGGATTTATATTTGTCAGTCCTTCCAACATCGGAAGAAATAATTATATTAAGTTTAACCGGAACTCTATGGTTGTAAGCAGGGGTGAAATGTAAAATTTGTTACTATCGGTTCTGCGGGCGTGGCTTGGTGGGGGGGGGAGTAATGTGACTGGGTGGGCGTGGCCAACTTTTTTTTTTTTTTTAATTTTTCAAAGCATTTTTTCTACAATCTTTTCGGCCGAAGAGGTTGCAGAAAAAATGCTTTGAAAAGCCTCTGACGATCCCAGCTGACTTGCCTGATTGGCAGAGGCTTTCTTCTTTTTTTTTTTTTTTTAAGCCTCTGACGATCCCAGCTGACAACTCAGCTGGGATCATCAGAGAGACTTTTCAGAGCATTTTTTTTACCACCTCTTCGGCTGAAGAGGTTGCAGAAAAAAATGCTTTTCGATCCCAGCTGAGCCGCGGGATCATCAGAGGCTTTTTTTTTTACTTTTAAAAACATTTTTTCAGGCGAAGAAGTTGTAGAAAAAATGCTTTTAAAAGTAAAAAAAAAAAAAAAGCCTCTGATGATCGCGCGGCTCAGCTGGGCCTGGTGGGGGGCCGCAGGGATTTTTGCTACCAGTTCTCCGAACCACCCGTCGCCATCACTACAGGATCGGGTGATCTGGTCCGAACCGGGAGCATTTCACCCCTGGTTGTAGGCTATAGTAACAAAATCTTGAAAGTGTTCCCTTCCTATAGTGAATTAAGGTGGAACCAAAATGAATTTTTTTCACAGTTTCCTGGGTTTAACGTGTTTTGTTGTTGCAACAATCATTTCCACCTTGTTTCTCCAAGGACATTTTAAGGTAGCATACATATTGCTCTCTATTTTTCTCCACAACAATCTTATGACATAGGTTGGGTTGAGAGAGAATGATGAGTTCAAAGTGCTTCAGGGAGAGGATTAGAACCTGCGTTTCCTCACCTGGGACAGATTAGAGCCTGTCCATTCTGCAATTGTTCAGTCACCCAAGGAAAAAAAGTCAGAATTCAGGCATTAAAACGTAAAAGTTCCCCTCACACATATGTGCTAGTCATTCCCGACTCTAGGGGGTGGTGCTCATCTCCGTTTCAAAGCCGAAGAGCCAGCACTGTCCGAAGACATCTCCATGGTCATGTGGCCGGCATGACTAAATGCCAAGGCCGCACGGAACGCTGTTACCTTCCCACCAGAGGTGGTCCCTATTTTTCTACTTGCATTTTTCATGTGCTTTCGAACTGCAGAAGCTGGGACAAGTAACGGAACTCACCCCGTTCGAACCGCTGAACTGCCGACCTTTCGATCGACAAGCTCAGTGTCGTAGCCACTGAGCCACCGTGTCCCTTAATTCAGGCATTACCAGATTTTATTTGCACAATGAGTATTTTCTGGATTCTGGATTGCTTTTCCTGACCATCATCTTCCCCTTTTGTCAATTGTAGGATTATCTTCATTCTCTGGGAAAAGCCCGAACTGCTCAGGTACAGAAGGATGCCAGGATTGGAGAAGCTGAAGCCAAAAGGGATGCTGGCATCAAGGTGAGCTCTTGGGCAATTGTGGAAGGTCTTTGCCTATGTGACTATCTACCTGGTTTTAGAGATTGCTGGAGTGTCAGGCCTGGAAACCATCTTTTGCATTGGATCTTCAGGCCTGCCAAATCTACTACTGTTGGAAACTGGGAGGGGGGATTGTATGGCGTAGGGGAGATATTTAGCCATAATAACATTCTTTTCTCAGAAAGTCAAGGACATCTTGCTCTGAACCTGGAGGGCTGGAACTGGGAGGCATCTCCAGTTGGGACGGTGCTTTGATTGGACCATGTGATGGACATGTGGGTGCTGGGCAGGGACTTGGACTTCTCTATGGGTGGGGAAAACCTGGAAGCTTTCAGATTCGGGTTTTCCCAGATGTGCCAATATGACATCTCTAATAAAATGGAACTTTGAAGAACTTCTAGAGGTTTTTAAGGAATGATTGGACAGCCATTTCTCTGGCATGGAATAAGGTGGTCTGACTTGGGCAGTGGGTTGGACCAGAAGACCCGCCAGGTCCCTTCATGCACTATGATTCTAAGCAGGTTCAGATCTGGATATTAATTGGATGGGAGACCACTTGGAAACCCCAGAGCTATAGAAAGGAAGGCCGTGACTGCCCAACGATTATCAACAACCCAAATAGACTTTCCCATGAACTCACCAGGAGTCAAACAAAAACTTGAGAATCTTTTTAATCAAAACTTCTTTGATGCTCATAGCTTTTGCACTATCTCTAAGCTCTTGCCTCTTTCTTCCCATTGGGCACTGCCTCTTGAGTTCTCCCATCTTTCCGCCTCTAGGAAGCCAAGGCCAAGCAAGAGAAATTGTCGGCTCAGTTTATGAACGATATTGAGATGGCCAAAGCCCACCGAGATTTTGAGCTGAAGAAGGCTGCTTACGACATCGAGGTGAACACACGGAAAGCAGAATCGGACTTGGCCTATCAGCTCCAGGTGAGCTATCCACCGCGCAGCCAGTCAAGGGGATCGGCAGATGACAGAGATGGAATAAGTCATAGCCTATTTTATTCTCAAATGAAACATGTGCAGAAAAATGTTTGCGATTCCTGCCCCTGGTCACATCCTTCATTTAGAGCAGGTCTCTGTCCAACCATGGCAACCTTAAGACCTGTGGACTTCAACTCCCAGAATTCCCCAGCCAGCAAGGTTCGACAGCCCTGATCTAGAGCATCATCAGCTCTAAATTTGCTGGATGTTGACATATTGAGCCATGAACAAGCTTCACGAGGAAGTTTCTGAACACTTCAGAGCAGTGGTGGGATTCAAATAATTTAACAATTGGTTCTCTCTCCTAATGACCGGCTGGGTAGGCGTGGCCAGGATATGTGACAGGCAGCACTCAGCTCCCTGCACCCCCCTGGGAGCAAAAATGGGCCATGGGGGAGATGAGCCCCCCCACGCCCCTTTTTTGGGCCTAGTAGGCCTCCCTGCAGCCTCCTGGAAGCGAAAATGGGCCGTGGGAGCGGCCACTCAGGTTTTGGGCCTAGGAGGCCTCCCTGAAGCCTCCGGGTCATGAAACCGGCCATGGGGGGGGGCTCACCACACACCCCCACGTCCCATTTTGGGCCTAGTAGGCCTCCCTGCACTTACCTGAGAGCCAAAATGGGGCGCATGGAGGCTCCTGGGAGGAGAGGAGAGGGGTGGAGCCAGCCAGCAATTTAACTACAGGTTTACCCGAACCGGCTGAATCCCACCACTGCTTCAGAGTGTTTTTCTGTATCCTTCACGCAGGTGGCCAAGACCAAGCAGAAAATTGAAGAGGAGAAGATGCAAGTCTTGGTGGTGGAGCGAACTCAGCAGATTCAGATCCAGGAGCAGGAGATGATCCGTAAGGAACGGGAGCTGGAGGCCCAGGTCAAGAAACCAGCCGAAGCAGAACGTTACCGGTTGGAGAAATTAGCCGAGGCTGAAAGGTACGGGCATTAGACTCCCATATCCCCCTCTTTTTTCCTTCCTGTCCAGAATCTGCTCCTATCCCCCTCTTTTTTCCTTCCTATCCAGAATCTGCTGTTATTCATCATAGAAAAGCATTTTTCAAGGAGGAAACTGATGCTGGCTATACCCCTTTAGAGTACAGGGAGTCCTTGACTTATGGCCATAATTGAGCCCAAAATTCCTGTTGCTAAGTGAAACGTTTGCTAAGTGAATTTTGCGACCCATTTTACGACCTTTCTTGCCACGGTTGTTAAGTGAATCTGGCTTCCCCCATTGATTTTGCTTGTCAGAAGGTCGTAAAATGTGATCACATGACTCCCCGTGACGCAGCAACCGTCATAAATATGAGTCAGTTGCCAAGCATCTGAATTTTGATCATGGGGATGCTGCAACCGTTGTAAGTGTGAAAAACGGTCACAAGTCACTTTTTTCAGTGCTGTCGTAACTTTGAACGGTCCCTAAGTGAAATGTTGTAAGTTGAGGACTACCTGTAAAGCTGAAGGGTCAAATAATGGAATGAATCTCCACAAAAATAATACTGATAGTCCTTGAGTTATGACCATAATGGAACCTGTCTGGTCATTAAGCAAACCAGTGGTTTGCAACGGGGGCTGTTTTTGCCAAAAGCCCAAAGTAAATTCCCTTTTTTGGGGGGCAAAACTGGTATAATGGAGTCAGGACACTTCAAACTGCTATAAATGTGACTTGAATGCTACATGCCAGTCACGTAACTGTAGAGGGTGGCGATGGGCAACTGTCAGAATTTCAAATCCGGGTGGTAGGTACCCAACAGATAGGTCTGTCCAAGCCACTAAGCGACTGGTCATAAGTCGAGGACTACCTGTACTCCCCACTCACATACCAGAGATGGGTTTCAGCAGGTTCTGACCAGTTCTGGAGAACCGGTAGCGGAACTTTTGAATAGTTCGGAGAACCGGTAAATACCACCTCTGACTGGCCCCGCCCCCATCTATTCTCTGCCTCCCAAGTCCCAGCTGATCAGGAGGAAATGGGGATTTTGCAGTAACCTTCCCCTGGAGTGGGGAAGGAATGGGGATTTTACAATATATCCTTCCCCTGGCACGCCCATCAAGCCACACCCACCAAGCCATGCCATGCCCACCATGCCACGCCCACAGAACCAGTAGTAAAAAAAAATTGAAACCCACCACTGTCACATACGATGCCTAATCTGAAAAAGTAGAATCCAAAAATATCTCGTCATACTAGGCCCTGATGTATCTGGGCTATGCAGAGAACTGACCTGTGGCAAAACTCCTTGGACTGCACCATTTGAGAATTCATTTAAGGATGGTTTGCGTGGCTGAATGCTTAATTTTCAATCACATGTCTCGGGATTCCTGCCCAGCAATGCATTGTGTCAGGAAGACAGTTATCACAGTTGAGATGCTTTTTCTAACTTCAAAACTCTTTTTAGAACCCTGTAGCCTTGGAGCAGGGGGTTGGACTACAAAACCTCCAAGGTTACTTCAAACTCTGTTTATTCCTTCCCTTCCCTATTTGGGATAGAGTCAGGGTGATTGAATATATTGACTGTTTATAGGCTCTTCTCACACACCATAAGTGGACTATTTATTCCCAGCAGATATATATTTTCTCCGCACCCTAGGAGAGAAACATCTGCCACTACCTAGGATTGAACTCGCAACCTTCCGAGTGGGAGGCGAGCGTCTTCACCACTAAACTACCAGGCTGCTATTTTTTTTCTAACTTCAAAGAGGTCTAACTTTCATCCTTTGGAACACCGTTCAGTCCCATTCTGCAATTGTCAGCCCATAAATTTCCCATCCTTTTGCCTCAAAAGGCAACTGAACGGTTGTTTTTTTCCTGGAGAAAGACAGTTATTTTTGTTTCTGAAGAAAAAAAAACCAGTCCAGTTGCCTTTTGAAAAAGCATCTTTGAGACAGTTGTAGATGACTGAGAATCTCCACAGGCATTCTTTAGCCTTTGCTGTTTGATGCAGAAAAGACTTCCCAGCATGGCTTCCACGCATATAATTCTTTTTGATTTCCTGCAACTAACTCTCCAGTTGCAAACCAGGATTACCATGCAGGGCCCTAGAATAATAAGCCTGTTTTCTTGCTCCAGTTTTGTCACCTCAAACTGCTGTCAAACCCTGTCGCTTTTCAAACCTTGTCATATTTTAACTTACTGCACCTGTGTATGGTTTGCCAATTGCACAGTGGCAGATAGGACAGCACTCCAGAGGGTTAATGTCATCGCCCAGAGGATCATTGGTTGTCCTCTCCCCTCTTTGGAAGAGCTTTATAGCTCCCGCTGCCTTAACAAAGTTAAAAACATCCTTAAAAATCCATCTCATCCTGGGCACCCTTATTTTGAACTATTACCATCTGGCAGACAGTACAAGACAATAAAAACAAGGACAAATAGGCTGAAAAACAACTTCTATCCCAGGGCAATAACCATATTGAATTCTACGGTATAGTGCGACACTAATGCAATATCGGGGGTTTTCAATTTACCGTATTTTTCGGACTATAAGATGCACCTGGCTTTTGGGGAGGAAAAAGGAAAAAAAAATCTGCCTCTGCCTCCCAGCAATTTGCCTCCTTGCAGCAAATAGCAAACAGCCTGGTCAGCTTCAGCACAGCCTGATTTAGCATGAGCAGCTGGTTAGCGGTTGGATCTGCCTCCTGCAATACTGCCTATCAGCTGTTCCAGGCTGTGGGGATCGCTACCGTTGTGCCCATTGCTGCTGCCGCCTATCACCACCTCCGTGTGCCCCATTTTCGGCCTCTCTGCATCCCATTTTTGGCCCATTCCAGGCAGCAGGGATTGCCACTGCTGCCTATCCCTGCCGTCTGGAACGGGCCGAAAATGGGATGTGCGGAGGCTGAAAATGGGGCACGCGGAGGCTGAAAATGGGACGCGCGGAGGCCAAAAATGGGATGTGCAGAGGCGGCGATAGGTGGCAGAGGTGATGGGCGGCGATGGGCGGTGGCAATCCTCGCAGCCTGGAACAGCTGATAGGTGGTATTCCGGGAGGTAGATCCATCCGCCAATCAGCTGTTTGTGCTAATTGTATAGAATATGAAGAATGTGTGTTCTTGTTTTATTTTTATAGTCTTTTTTATGTATAATGTACATTGAAGATAGCATTTAATTTCGTTGTACGAGGTGCAATGACAGTAAAGTATTCAATTCAATTCCCGGTCTTCCCCTCCATTTTGGGAGGCCAAAAGTGGCTTTTGACTGTTGGATGCTGGGCAGACCATGTCCCTGTTTTCTTCCCAAACAGGACTCAGCTCATCATGCAGGCGGAGGCGGAGGCAGAAGCCATCCGGGTGAGCCATTTCTTCTTCTCTACCTCATGGGAACGAAGAGCAGGAAGAAGTGGATGAGAACTTAGCTTATCGTGAAATCCTGTTTTCGTTTTTTAGATGAAGGGTGAGGCTCAGGCGTATGCAATTGAGGCCAAAGCCCGGGCTGACGCTGAGCAGATGTCTAAGAAGGCAGAAGCTTTTAAGCAGTATCAAGAGGTTGCCATGGTGGACATGCTTTTGGAGAAGCTTCCAGAGGTAAGCACGTCCTCCCTGTGTAATCCCAAGGAGAAAAGAAGGGAGATGAAAGTCCCAAAGGTGCTTTTTCAGGAGGCAACTGGACTTTCTAATTTTTTTGTTCTTTTGAAGACGTTTCGCTTCTCATCCAAGAAGCTGCTTCAGCTCTGACAGGACAGTGGGGAATGGAAGGATTTATATTCCTTGCAGACAGCTGGTCGTTTGCATCCTTTTAGAGAGTCCTTGAAGCACTTGGAAGTTTACCTGTGTCCTCAGGGTCACCTGAGTAGTGCTCCTGATTCCTATAATATGCATTTTTTTTCCTCTGGAAATCTATTCCTACTCCCACACCCAAATTGGTGTTCATCCCAAATTGTTTAGCTAAAAGTCTGAGGACACAGATAAACCTCCAAGTGCTGGCTGGCTATTGAGTCACTAATTGTAGTTTCTTTGTGCCTCAAGGCTTGAAGGCCTTGACATAAAAGAGTGGTACTATCGACATCTGAACAAAATCACCACAAAATCACCATGGGATTTGTTAATTGGACAAAGCTGCCAACTAACTTCTAGTATAGATAAAGGAGAATATTTGCATTTCGGGGTTGAAGTGAGGAGGTCCTTGGTGCTTTCCGAGTCTTGTGGTTTTCTTGCAAACATTTCATTACCCAAATTAGGTAACATGCAACAAAACCACCAGACTCGGAAAGCACCAAGGACCTCCTCACTTCTAGTGCAGTTAGTCCTTGGCTTATGACTTAATAATTGAGTCTGGAATTACCATTGTAAGTCATTGCAGTCATTAAGTGGTTAACACATGACCAATTTTATCCAATTGATGTTTTTTGCTGGAAACCAGAAGTATATGGCAAAAACCAGCAAAAAAAATGCCAAAAATCACAGTCACATGACCAGAGGATGTTGGGAACAGCTGTAAACGCGGGTTGGTTGCCAAGCGTCCCAAAATGAAGTCATAAGAGGAGGGTGCTACCATTATCAGAACTTTGAAATTTGGTCCTGGTTATGTTCTGTAATGTTTGTAAATAATATTTTTTTAAAAAAAGAAGAAGATGGAAAGTGATGTTTCCAAAAGCTTTCTCTAGGAACCCCAAAACAAAGACATATTTATGGAGTTCGTTCTCCATACTGATTCCTTCTGGCTTTGGCACACATTTGTGACTCCACATCCCAGAATTGTCCTTTTACAGATAGTCCTCGGCTTACGTCCATTCGTTCAGCGACAGTTCAAAATTATAGCAGTGTTGGGGGGAAAAATGGACCTATTAACCAGTCCTTAAAAGTTTCAGCCATCGCAGCATTCCTGCAGTCAAGATGATTGCGAACTGGCTGCTTGTGTACCTAACTTGCAACTTTGACATCTCGGGAAACTGTTGTCATGTGGTCGTCATTTGTGATCTTTTTGGCGGCTTCACAGAAACAAAGTCAGTGGGGAAGCCAGCAGGAAAAGTTGCAAGTTGCTCCAGAAAGTCACTCCCACTTTTTCTCCAGCCCACAGCCCATCCCTTACCTACATTCAGCCTCCACTGGCTCTCCCAAGCTATCCCTCAGGCTGCCCCTCAGGGCACCTTCACACCAGGGGTGGAATCCAGCAGGTTCTGACAGGTTCTGGAGAACCGGTAGCAGAAATTTTGAGCAGTTTGGAGAACCAGCAAATACCACCTCTGGCTGGCCCCAGAGTGGGGTGGGAATGGAGATTTTGCAGTATCCTTCCCCTGCCACGCCCACCAAGCCACGCCACGCCCACCAAGCCACGCCCACAGAACCAGTAGTAAAAAAATTTGGATTTCACCACTGCTTCACACCCCTGACTTAGAATTTCTGCCTCTTCCTGCTTAATGACCCACGTGTCCTGGATTTACAACAGCAACCAGGATTGCCCAGGATTGCTGTTATTAAGCAATGTGGTCATGTAATGTCTGCTTGCAATTGCCACCATAAGGTGAGGACTAACTGTACAGTCTTCGACTTATTGAGCCCAAAATTTCTGTTGCTAAGCGAGACAGTTGTTAAGTGAATTTTGACCCATTTTACAACCTCTCTTGCCACCGTCCGTTAAGTCAACCGCTGCAGTTGTTCACTTAGCAACACGGTTGTTAAGTGAATCTGGCTTCCCCCATTGACTTTGCTGGTTAGAAGGTCACAAAAGATAATCACATGACCCCGGGACACCGCAGCGGTCATAAGTATGAACCAGTTGCCAAGCCTCTGAATTTTGATCCCATGAACCATGGGGATGCTACAACGGTCGTAAGAAATGGTCATAAGTCACTTTTTTCAGCGGCGTTGTAAGTTCAAATGGTCACTAAATGTAAGTCAAGGACTACCTGTAATTCGGGAGAACCAGGTGCGGTTTGCTATTTGACTGGTGGATATGGTTGTGGGCCGCAGGCCTTTTGCAGTTATCCGTAATCTAAGTCAGAGGTGTCAAATTCAAGACCCGCGGGCTGGATTTGGCCTGCGGGATGCTTAGATGTGGCCTGCAAGGCTTCCCTGGAAACAGCAAAGAACCGGCCTGCGGTGCCTCTGCCAGCGAAAATGGGGCCCAGCCTCCCCCCAGCTCTGTTTTCGCTGGCAAAGGGCTAGCAAAACAAACTAAAAACAAAAGAAGAAATGTTTCCCCTTTTGAATTTGAGCATGCAACAAGGGACAGGAAAGGAGAAAGGAAAAGAGGAAAGACAAAAAGAAAGATGGGAAGATGGGAAGAGAGCAAGGAAGGAAAAAATAAGGAAAGAGGGGAAGGAAGAAGAAAGAAAAAAGAAAAAAGAAAGAAGGAAGGAGGAAGGAAGAAAAAAGAAAGGAGGAAGGAAGGAAGACAGACAGGAAGGAAGGAAGGAAGAAAAAAGAAAGAAGGAAGAAAGGAAGTATGGAAAGAAAGAAAGAAAAGAAAGAGAAAGAAAGAAAAAGAAAGAAGGAAGAAAGAAAGAAAGGGAAGGAAGGAAGGAAGGAAGGAAGGAAGGAAGGAAGGAAGGAAGGAAGGAAGGAAGGAGACTATAATCAGAGTGAGGAAGAGTCTGAGGGAAGTCTTGCCTTAGCACTTGGCCACCACTGGTGCACCACCAGCACGAGTGACATCGAGCTGGCCACGGCCACCACGGCCATGCCCCCCCGGCTGCCCCGAAATCACACATAACCCTAATTCAGCCCTCAATGAAATGAGTTTGACACCCCTGGTCTAAATGGTCCCTTTGATGGTAATAATATTTTGCTTTCATATACTATTTTGCGCTGGAAAAGTCTTCAATTAGAACTTTCCCTAATTTTTTTTCCCCACCCCAACAACCTTGTAAGGTAGGTTGGTCAGAGAGAGAAGCCCAAAGTCATCTCCTCCCGCTCTCCTGACTTGAACAGCAATCTCTATATTCACGTTTGCTATCTTAAATCATTGGGCTACCCTCTGTCTTCGACCTTCCCTTCACAGATAGCCGACGAGATCAGCAAACCATTGGCTTCCGTGAGTAAGATCACCATGGTGTCGAGCGGGAACGGAGATGTGGGTGCCGCGAAGATGACTGGGGAAGTCCTGGAAATCATGAATAAACTGCCTGACACTGTTGAGAAACTGACCGGTGTTAGCATCTCTCAGGTATCACTCAAGGATTGCTGAGCTGCAGGGAGGAAGGGGTGGAGCAAATATAAAGCCCTTCTCAGTAGAAACTAGCTAGAGTAAATATGTAGTTACCTATCCTAGCTTCCATTCCATATTTAGTGGATTAAATAGAACCCGAAATCTGAGCTGTATGGAAGGAGGAATAATAATTGGTTGGAGACAAAGATGAGCAATACCTTCTTGTTATTTCTAGGTTTCATCTGGAAGTAGGTAGCCTGAGATACTTTTAATGAGTGTGCTTGCTAGGAATGCTGGGAGTTGTAGTTTTTCCACATTTAGTGTGCCACAGATTGCCTATCCCCTATGCCAGTGGAGAACTTTTCTGTTCTAGTGGCTGTTTCGTCTCAATCAACCTTGCCCAATCTAAACATCTTTCAGATGAGAGCTCTTTAATTTCCAGAATTCCCCAGCGAGCATGAGTATTGTTGAGATCTCTTGGGGATGAAGAAGCAAAACACCTAATAGCAATAGCACTTAGACATATGTACCGCTTCACAGTGCTTTTACAGCCCTCTCTAAGCGGTTTACAGAGTCAGCCTATTGCCCCCAAACAATCTGGGTCTTCATTTTACCCACCTCAGAAGGATGGAAGGCTGAGTCCAACCTTGAGCCTGGTGAGATTCGAACTGCCAAATTGCAGTCAGCTGGCAAGTCAGCAGAAGTGTACTGCACTCTAACCAGTGTACTGCGCCACTGCTTTAATTCATATTTCAGTGGGGAAAGTGTCCATGTTCATGGAAGTGATGGCTGAAATTTAATTTTTGGGGTGGGCGCTGTCTCTCCAGCAGATGAATCAGAGGAAACCAGGACGGATGAACTGACGGCTCAGAAGGAGAAGGAAAAGTCTTCTTGAGGGTGAACACCCATGAATCATCATCAATATGCACCCATATTTAGCGTTCCTCCTATCGGTGCCCTCCTGTGAATACCAAACCTTTCTTATGGACAAGATTGTTGCATGTCGACCAGTATCTGCAAATGTTGAGGTCTTGTTACTCTGCTGTAGCACCGTGATAGCTGGTGATGTCGCAGGGTGGACCTGTGTATACTGATTTCCACCGTAAAACAGGATCCTGTTGTTCCTTTCCTTGATGCTGTTTTTGCTACCTGAGCCTGCTGGTCACTAGATACCTTTTCCTATAAGCAAGCTATCCTCAAGGATCTAACAATGGTTCTAGTTCTAAAAAGACTGGGAAAGATATAAGGATGGAGTAAGGATGAAGGTTGAAACCCAAGATCTGTTCTTTTTAAAGGCCAGGTGGGTGACAGGGATTTCTAGCAAGGTGAGGTAATTTAGGGTCTTGTTCAGTCGTTTCCCTAAAGAGTTGCCGCCTATGTAAAGAGAGGAATTCGGTTTTACAGTTCTTATCAAACCTAGTGATGGGTGGGTAGCCCAGTTCTGTTGATCTAAACCAAGGGTGGGAAACGATGGCCCCTTTTAGGACTTGTGGACTTCAACTCCCAGAATTCCTGAGCCAGCCATGCTGAGTTCAGCCATGCTGGCTCATGAATTCTGGGAGTTGGTCCACAAGTCCTAAAAGAGGCCATCGTTCCCCACCCCTGATCTAACCCTTCCCAACTTGCTTCATATATCAACATCTCCATGTGTGTGCCATAGTGTTTGGTGCTACTTGTAGCTAAGATTCCTCAACTTAGCAAACTTCTTCCTTTTGGGTCTTTTGTCTTTTTCTTCTGTCCTCGCCTCGCCACCACCTTCCCAGTCCTTAATCTCACTTTTGGAGGGGGAGCCTATGTCCACAGCAGCTTTCCTGTGTTAAATCAGAAAGATCTCCCTGCCAAGAAGACAATTCACACGGCAACAAGAGACTCCCTCAGGATATGAATGTTCTAATAGGCCTCTCTTCTGCCTGCATGTTCATTTCCTTTTAAAATCGTCATCTGAATGTGCCTTATATCTGTTTGAACTAACGGATTAGATATATATATCATTTCCCTAAAAGGGAAAATATAAAAGGCCCTCATTTTCACTGTCTAGTTATTATTATCTCTGCCCCACGTTTTTGAATGCTCCCTGAAGCTTTTCAGTTTTGTACGGTAACTGCTGATGCTTGTCCCAAATTGTTAAAGGAGGCCACCTGCTCATATCTTCATGAAGCACACTCGGTCAGACGGTAGCCCTTCTACGGTGGCTTAAATATCACCCCTGGACCTGTGCTTTTGGATTCACATATGCCGTGTTTGGCCTACTTGCTTGCTTGTGTGTTATGGCCTCAGCATGGTGCCTTGTCTATGTTCGTCTGAAGAGAAGGACAGTCCATTCTTCATACTACTAAGAATAAAGGCCAAGATTAATTAATGCCTTCTGTGTATCCATTTCTACTTTCTGGTCCATGTTTTCACCATCTAATACTTGAACCTTGCTTGAGTACAGGTAGTCCTCAACTTACGACCACAGTTGAGCCCAACATTTCTGTTGCTAAATGAGGAATTTGTAAAGTAAGTTTTGCCCCTATTTTACAATTTTTCTTGCCACATTTCTTAAGTGAATCACTGCAGTTAGTAACACATTTGTTAAGCGAATCTGGTTTTCCTACTGACTTGGCTTGTTGGGAGTTTGCAAAAGGGAATCACATGACACCCCCCCCGGGACATTGCAACCGTCATAAATGTGAGTCAGTTGTCAAGCATCTGAACGTAAATCACGAGACTATGTGCACTAAGTCACTGCAGTGTGTTCTGTGTCACTGTAATGGTCGTACGTGTGAAAAATGGTCACAAGTCACTTTTTTCAGTCCCGTTGTAACTTTGAACAGTCACTAAATGAACTGTTGTAAGTCGAGGACTACCTGTATAGAAAATACATGGCGCAAGCTGCATTTCTTCTGTTTTCACATGTGATCCTGCTTTATCAGTATAGATATAATACGAATTTTGTCTGCATAATCTCTAACATTCCTTTGGATTGCAGTTGGAGTGATTATTTATTATGGTTGGTTACACAGCCATCCAGATGATTAGGCTGAGGTTGGCATTTTTTTATCCACCTATCAAGTTCCTCCCAAAGACCTGGGATAGGCACACATTGTTGTGGAATATTAAATTTATCATCACAGAATGTAAGCTGTTCCAAGTAAAGCTGCCTTTTGCAATTGACCGATAGCGATTTTTGTCAATGCCAATGATGTTCAACGTTGCTTGAGATTGTTGTTGTTATTATATCACACATTGATGGTCAATGCAAGGGAGAGAACCTATGTAATACTCCTGCTTTTTATATTCCCCATAACAACAACCCTGTGAGGAGGGTTGGGCTAAGAGAGAGTCACTGGCCCCAAAATCACCCAGCCGCCTTTCGTGCCTAAGACAGGATTGGAACTCACCGTTTCTTGGCTTCCAGGCCAGCATCATAACCACTACACCAAACTGGCTCTAACCATGAGTATCTAGGAGCCCCAAATTGTATTTCTCTCAGTGTCTAAGCCAGGGGTGTCAAACTTGTGGCCCGCAGGCCAGATGCATCATGCGTTGGCCATCCTCAACCCCATTTTAGCAAAGGGGGGGAAAGTTGTGATATGTCACATGATGACGTCACAAATTTGACACCCCTGGTCAAAGCCATGCAAGCTGCTATGTAAAGAGAGGTTTGAGCTGTCAGGAATTTTTACTGTGGATAATAAAGAGATCATACAGCTAATTTAGTGGATGGTTTCACATATTCTGTGAGGGCATAATACGTATTGCTTCATTTGCTTTTTGTTCAGTATGTATGAACCCAGTTCTTTGTTTGTAAATCAAAGCGTATGGCAAAATATATAGATTTAAGCCATTAAAATAAACCTTGGTTTTGCGTGATCCATAAATGCAGCTGGGCTTGGTACAAGGCAGTGTTGAACCTCAGCAACTTCAAGATGTCTGGACTTCAACCCCCAGAATAACCCAGCCAGCATAGCTGGAATAAGGCAACCTTCTATGGGTGACCCATCTAGCCAAAAATACTCCATCTAGCAATTGGGCCGTTAACGCCTTGCTGTGTAACTCCAAAAGAGGAGGCAGAAGGGCACCTTTCCAAGCGCAACGCAAATTCAGAGCGCACAACTGATTTAAATAGAAATACAAGGCATTGGACACAAATGGGGATGCTTACCAGCTTCATCCAACTTCCCAAACGTGCTGTTGATGCATACATAACCAAATTCTCGGTCTAAGGTTGCAGTCTGAATCTGGTTGTCTAAAAAGCAATTTTGTTCATGCTGGTAAGTTGAGATTACAGCTTCCACATTTGATGGCACTGAATGTTCTGGAACAGTGGCCCCCAACCTTTTGGGCACCAGGGACTGGTTCCATAGAGAGAGTTTTTTCCATGGACTGGAGGGGGTGGGGTTTGGTGTGCTGCGTGCATCCCATGGATGGGGCCTCGCTTGTTTGCGCAGCCGGGTTTCTGGCATGCCGCTGCCTGGTGCCTGTCCATGGACCAGGGGTCGGGGACCCCTGTTCTCGAGGCCTCCACACAGTTGGAAGGTGCCCCCTTGGGAACGGTTTGCATTAGAGGACTCCAAGTGGATTTCTGTTGTCGCATTTTATTTCAGAGTATTCTCTGTAACAAGCGGGCAACGAGATGGCTCAGTGGTTAAGACGCTGAGACACGTTTGAGACCCGAGTGCCACATGATGGGGCGAGCTCCCATCCTCACCCCAGCTCTGCCAACCAGCAGTTCGAAAGCATACAAATGCAAGTAGATAAATAGGTACCACTTCGTTGGGAAGGTAACAGCACTCCGTGATGTCATGTTGGCCACATGACAATGGAAATTTCTTCAGATAGCACTGGTTCAATGGCCTTGAAACGGAGAATGGGTACCAGCCCCTATAGTCAGCAACGACTAGCGAAATAAAATCCCAATGAACTCATTTATCCTTTTATTCTCTGTAACAAGGTGGGTGCTGTCTCCATAAGAACCTAAGAAGCTTTCAACTGGCTTGAAATATTAGTTTCCTGCCCCAAAGGGGGCAAATAATGTATGATTTCACAATGCCTGCCAATCCATGATACACAGATAGTCCCAAAGGTGCTTTTTTCAAGAGGCAACTGGACTTTCTGGTTTTTTCTTTGAAGACATTTTGCCTCTCATCTAAGAAGCTTCTTCAGCTCTGACTGGATGGAGGAGAAGGGAAGGATTTATACTCCTTGCAGACAGCTGGTCATTTGCATTTTAGCGAGTTGTTAAGGCTACCTGGAGGTTTATCTGTGTCCTCAGGGTCACCTGAGTGGTGCAAATGGGTGTGGAGCCTTCTTGGAACTGTTGAAAGGACTGTGTTGTAGATTGGAGATAGATGATGCATCCCTCCCCCTCTGTTGAGTCCAATTGCCTCTTGAAAAAGCACTTTTGGGACAACCATGAACTGGATGACTGAGATTCTCCATAGATACGTAGATAGTTGATTATAGTTGGTCTAGTGGCCAAGAAGTTTTCAAAATATTGATGCATATGCAAGGATTGTATTTCAACAGAGGGATAGTATCAAGGTCACGAGAAGCGTTAGTATTGCTTTATACTGCACTGGTAAGGTCACCCTTGGAATATTGCATCTGGATTTCACCGCGATACACAAAGGATGTTGAGACACAAGAAACTGTTGTGACCTAGGCCCAAATAGTTATTACCGGACACAATCAGTCCTAAATGAACATATTTTATTAGAACAGCTTACTTCATTCTCAGCTTAGTCCAAATTAATTCCAAAACAAATCCTTCATAAACAGTCCTTCGGCCTTATCACCAACCTTTGTCTTCTTTGGCACCCCGCCAAAGGCTTTTCTTGGCAAAACTCCACGAAGTTCAGAAGCAAGAGACTCTGACAAGAAACAAATGTAGCAACGTTGCTTTCCTACAAAGAGCCTTTGCTGCTCTTTTAAGCCTTCTGGGAGAGGCCAATCATCTCCTGGCCTTACTCCCAAGTTGTCCTTTTTGCTTTAGCTAGTCTTGCCTTCTGACAGCTCTTCGCATGCATGCACTAGGACAGGGGTCTGCAACCTTTAATACTCAAAGAGCCACTTGGACCCGTTTCCCACAGAAAACAAAACACTGGGAGCCGCAATGCCTGGGTGGGCGTGGCCAACTTGACACTCCCCCTGGTCACATGACCCCCCCAGCCACGCCTGGTGGGCGTGGCCAACTCAGCATCACTCCCACCCAGCCACAAAACATTTTGAACATGTGTATTGGAGGGTAGGGTGCAGTCAGCTGTCAAACTAAATAAAAAATAGAATAGAATAGAATAGAATTCTTTATTGGCCAAAGAGATTGCAGAAAAAAATGCTTTTAAAAGCCTCTGACGATCAGGCAACTCAGCTGGGATCTCAGAGGCTTTTAAAAGCATTTTTTTTTCCTACAATTTCTTCGGCCGAGCGGTTTGGCTTGCATTTGGGAGGTTCCCCCCACCACCACCCCTTTCGGCTGTGCACGGAGCGAATCGCTTACTTAGCTTCTCACCGAGTAGCAGTGACTTCCTAGATAGCAAGGCGAAGAGTGACTGGGACTCTCTTCTTCCTTCTCTTATCCGGCGAAGGGAGGAGGAGTGGGGGACAGATGGGGCCAACCAGGTGAGCAGTCTCTTCTTTTCTCAAGCCACGAGAGGAGTGACTGGGGCGATGGGCGGGGCCAACCACGTAAGGAGTGACTGGGAGGGGAGCAAGTCTCTTCTCTTCTCAAGCCACGCGAGGAGTCACTGGGCCCGGGATGAATGGATGGATGAAATCAGCTGGTACTACTGGTGAAAAAGTTAACTACCGGTGGGTGCGACAGGGAGCCACAGGTGAAGGGTGAAAGAGTCGCATGCGGCTCCGGAGCAGCGGGTTGCTGACCCCCGCACTAGGAACAGGCTTCCAGGCTCCAGAGTTAAAATAAACCAGCAGACAAGAATTTCCTTTGATAACAGAATTGGCAGCAACCCAATGGCTGCTTGCCAACAGTTTTTACTTACAAAGGGAGGTTTATCTCCTCCGACCAAAAACATCAAAATCCACAAAAGCCCAAAGAATATTCAAGTCCAGTCCAAAAAATCAGTCCAAGCAGAGCATATAACAAAGTTCCAGAAATGCAGAATGACTTGTTAGCTTTCAGTTTTGTGTGTCACAAAGCCTGAATGGCCACCACACCCCCTTTTATCCCCTGTGGGGTGTGGTCCAGTGACTCAGCTTAATCTCTGGCATGCCTCCTTCTCTGCTGCGCACGCTTGTCTTTCCGACGCTGTCGGGGATCCAGCCAAGACTTATCTCCGTCGCTGTCTAACTGCAGCTGCTCGGAAGTGCCTGGCTCCTGGCCTATCTCTTGGCCTTCAGAGGACACCTGAGGCATTGCCAGAGAGGAGGGTCCTGGAGAGGGAGGCCTTGCCAACTCCTCTCCTTCACTTTCGGAGTCTTCTCCCTCCGATAAGGCGGGCTCGGGGGTTGGAGTCACAACAGAAATGGTATAGAGCCGTGATGGCGAACCTATAGCATGCGTGCCAGAGGTGGCACACAGCACTCACTCTGATGGCACGTGAGCCGTCGCCCCAGTTCAGCTCTGCTGCGCATGCATGCGTGCCTCCCACCAGCCACCTGGTCTTCGGGTCTCTGCTGCACACGCGTGGGGGTGGGGCATGTGCAGGGGCCCGCGTACATTTGGGGGGTGGGGGCATGTGGGGGTACACGCATATGTGCAGGGGGGGTGGGGTGCATTGCATTTTGGGGGGTTTGCACATGTGTGTGTGCTTTGGTCACTCGGTCTGGAAAAGGTTAGCTATCACTGGTATAGTGTTTCCTGCTTGAGCAGAGGCGGTTGACAACAAGAGTGTCAATGCCTGGAATGCACTACCTGACTCTGTGGTTTCATCCCAAACCCCCAAAATTTTAACCTAAGACTGTCTACTGTTGACCTCACCCCATTCCTAAGAGGTCTGTAAGGGGCGTGCATAAGAGCACCAGTGTGCTTACCATCTCTGTCCTACCTAACGTTTCCTCTATTTCAGGGGTGAAATGCTCCCGATCCGGTAGTGATGGTGGCGGGTGGTTCGGAGAACCGGTAGCAAAAATCCCTGCCCCCCCCCCCATGCCCAGCTGAGCTACACAATCATCAGAGGCTTTTTTTAAACTTTTAAAACCATTTTTTCTACAACCTCTTTGGCTGAAAAAATGCTTTTAAAAGTAAAAAAAAAAGCCTCTGATGATTGTGCGGCTCAGCTGGGATCATCAAAGGCTTTTAAAAGAAAAAACCCCCTTTTTTTTCTTTTAAATGCCTCTGACCATCCAAGCTGAGTTGCCTGATCGTCAGAGGCATTTAAAAGAAAAAAAAGCCCCTGCCGATCAGGCAACTCAACTGGGATCGTCAGAGCCTTTTGAAAGCATTTTTTTACAACCTCTTCCCCGAAGAGGTTGTAGAAAAAATGGTTTTAAAAGTTAAAAAAAAAAAATTGGCCACGCCCACCCAGTCACATTACCCCACCACCACCAAGCCATGCCCACAGAACCCGTAGTAACAAATTTTAGATTTCACCCCTGCTCTATTTGTATCTATTTTATGTATCCAATCCATGTTTATACTTATTACCTAATACTTTCTTGATAGATAGATAGATAGATAGATAGATAGATAGATAGATAGATAGATAGATAGATAGATAGATAGATAGATAGATAGATAATCTCCAAGGTTGCTTCCAACTCTGCTATTCTGTTCATGACTCCTTCTGGATAGGATTATGTCTTAGTTTTGATTCCCTCCTTTCCCACTCTTTTAACAGGCTGCAGCTGAAACGGGCTTCTCATTTAATTCAGCAGGTTTTTTAATCCCCCCCAATATTCTCACACGATTTATTGGATCCAGACACTAAGCAGCCCTTCCCGAACTCCAATCCCCGTGTGTTGATTTAAGTGGGGAAATGAAGTGAGCCGATCCGAGGCTGTGCAGCTGTGTGTGAGTACAATTCAACACTGAAAACGCCAGCTGCAAGGGGCAGCGGATTTCACAGCAGCCCTGTGAGACACGACGTGACAGATGCCTGGTTGGCAAAAGAATGGCAGAGAACAAAAGGAACATCTGCTGGGCCCCCCTTCCTATGACTCAGGGCCGTTTCCTCTCCAGGATGACGCGAGGCTCACACATCCTGCCTGCAAAGGGACAAAAATCCATCAGGCTTAAGTGCAGAGTTGGCTGCTTGCCATTAGCTATTTAGCCTGCATGAAATTATTTTTTTTCCCAGTCTGTGAGGGGAACTGGGGAGGGGGGGGGAGATCCAGATTAGAAAGCGATGTGCTTCCGTTTAATCATTCTTGAAAGTAAACTTTCTAAATTCCCGCCCATCTTGGATCATCAGAATTCTGTTCCTTATGCTGCTCTCTGGCACTTGGCCTAGTTTGGGTCTAATCGCAGTTTCCATAAGTCACAGCACCTCTCGGGTTGCACCTGCGTAGAACTCACTCCAGGCTATTTCAAGGAATGCAAAACCAGCTCATATTATACTGTTGGCATCAACAGATAATCTTATCTACCAAAAGAAAAAAAGAGAGAGAGAGAGAGAACAAGGACAGGCAGCTTTCCTTCGATAGCTCAGCTGGTAGAGCGGAGGACTGTAGAAGCCTGCTTGAGTCATCCTTAGGTCGCTGGTTCGATTCCGGCTCGAAGGAAATTGTTTTTGGAGCCATTTTGTTCTCGTGGTTAAGGCACCTGTCTGGAAAACAGGAAACGTTTTAATGTATTTTAATATTTGTATTGTGTGTTTTTAATTTTGGCTGTTCACCGCCCCGAGTCCTTCTGGAGAGGGGGCGGTATAAAAATTTAATAAATAAAATAAAATAAAATAAATAAACAGTGAGTTCTAGTTCTGCATTAGGCACAAAGCCAGCTGGGTGACTTTGGGCCAACCACTGTCTCTCAGCCCAACCTACCTCATAGGGTTGTTGTCAGGGGTGGGCTTCAAAAATGTTAGCAAGGGGTTCTCTGCCTGGTTGCTGGGTGGGCGTGGCCATGGTGGGCGTGGCCTAGTCAGACTCCTGCACCACAGGGGGGAGGGCTTTTTGTCCTCTCCGGGCTCCGGAGGCTTTTCTTGAGCCTCCAGGAGGACGAAAATGGCCTCTCCAGGCTCCAGCGGCCCTCTGGAGGCCGGCTTTCTCAAACTTGTGGTAGGCCCATTTTTTTGCCCTCCCCAAGACTCTCTGCGCGCCCGGCACTTTCCTGCATCCAAAATGGGCCGCGTGGAAACTCCTGGGAGGGGGCGGGTGGGAGGGGTCAGCCAGGAGTGGGATTTGGAGGTTCTCCGAACTGCACAGAATCTTAGCTAGAGGTTCTCCCAAACCCCTGCGAACCCCCAGGAGCCTACCCCTGGTTGTTCTAGGGAAAATAGGAGGAGGAAAGTGTGTTGGATAGGAGGGAGAAGGGCGGTTCAGAAATGTGAAACACAAATAAATTAAATAAATCTTTAGCAAGTGATTAGCAAAAATAAAGGCAGGATACAAACAAAGAATCAAATTCGAGAATACTGTCTTTAATATAGAAGTAAAGGCCGGTAGCTCCGATGCTGCCAGATGACTCAATTAAGTTGAACCTTCTTCCCTAAAAGACATTTTTTCATCGGCCACGTGGTTTACCTTCAGATGGTTGACATTTGACTCACATTTACGATGGTTGCAGAGTCCCTGGGTCATGTAATCCCCTTTAGCAACCTTCTGACAAGCAAAGAGCCCTGGTGGCGCAGCAGACTAAAGCTCTCTTATTAACATCAGCTGTCTGCAATTACTGTAAGTTCGAATCTCACCAGGCTCAAGGTTGACTCAGCCTTCCATCCTTTCTAAGGTGGGTAAAATGAGGACCCGGATTGTGGGGGCAATAAGATGACTTTGTATAAATATACAAAAGTATGAAGGCTATTGCTTAACGCATTGTAAGCCGCCCTGAGTCTCTGGAGAAGGGCGGCATATAAATAATAAAAAAAAAAGTCAATGGGGAAAGCCAGTTTCACTTAACAACCATTTTACTGATTTAACAACTGCAGTGCTTGGCTTTAAAAATGTGGCAAAAAAAAGTCGTAAAAATGGGGCAAAACTCACTTAATAAATTTTGGGCTCAAAGGTGGTCGTACGTTGAGGATTACCTGTATACATGATAAAGTTGATCAAAGTATTGAAGTGGTCGAACATGCATACATTGATTATTTTTTTAAACTAACCCAGGGATTCCCAACCCCCAGTCCATGGACCAACACTGGTCCGCGACATGCTAGAAATATTTCCGCGCAAACAAGCGAAACCCCATCTGCGGGATGCAGGCAGCATGTCAACTCTGAAGCGAACCTGGCTGAAGCCATCTTGTGCTGCCTCATAGTTGCCACGAAGCATGAGAGGGGGAAGGGAGGGGGAAAGTAGATAGCTCAGTTAACAGTCAAAACAAAAAGTTTCCTGTGGGAACCAAGGTCATTGTAACAGGTGGCTGTTGGAGGAGGAGACGAGCCTGCCATCCATCCTAATTGGACTATGTGACCGATGATACCTGGGAGGAGGGATTTTACTCTTTTAATTAGGTGAAAACTGCAGGAACTATCAGAGTTGGTTTTCACTGGCTGTGCCGATATGATGTATCCAATAAACATGTTCTTTGAGGAATCTACCTGCCTCGGAGTTCTGCTTTCAATGGGTTTGTTACTCGGAACGCTGCCATAGCACATGAAACCACACCGCGGAAAAACTTCTCTCCAGAGAACTGGTCTCTGGTGCCCAAAAGATTGGGGGCCATTGCAGTAACCTATCCTAACACATCCTATAGGGCTTCCCCCCTTTCCTCCTTCTTTCTGTAAAGTGGAATCTATCTTTCTATGCAAAGGAGTAGTATTCAGGACACTATGAACTTTATTTCTATGTCAAATTAAATATGCAACATGTCCTTTTTCTAGACCACTGGGAAGATAATCTGACCCAGTTTTTTTAAACTTGGCAAGTTTAAGAGATGTGGACTTTTCAACTCCCAGAATTCTCCCAGCCAGCTTTTTGGATGAGAAGTGAAATATTTTCAAGGGGGGGGGGAATCAAGAAAATCCAGTTGCCTTTTGGAAAAAGCACCTTTGGGACAACCATGACCTAGATCATTGAGAATCTCCATAGACAGACTCCAAAGTTCTGTAAAGCATTTCTTAGCATGAAAAGGTATGGGTCAACAGAGTTGATTCTGCAATCCATTAACCAAATTATGTCAAAATAAAACTTTCTTTGCATTTTCCAACACACTGAGCCTACTTGGACCAAGACTATGCAATCAAATTCCCCCAAGTTTAAAATGAAATATTTAAATGGCAAAGCTTTATTTTATGCTTACAGATGTTTGCCATTTATCTTCATTTTGAATAGAATAGAGCTGGAAGGGACCTTGGAGGTCTTCTAGTCCAGCCCCCTGCTGAACCAGGAGAACCTATACCATTTCAGACAAGTGACTGTCCAGTCTCTTCTTAAAAACCTCCAGTGATGGAGCACCCACAATTTCTGGAGGCAGGTTGTTCCACTGGTTAATTGTCCTCATTGTTAGGAAGTTCCTCCTTAATTCCAGGTTGCTTCTCACTTTGATTAGTTTCCAACCATGATTTCTTGTCCTGCCCTTTGGTGCTTTTGAGAATAATTTGACCCCCACTCTTCTTTGTGGCAGCCTCTCAAATACTGGAATACTGCTATCATGTCATCCCACATTTGAAGGCTCTATTTATTTATTTATTTATTTATTTATTTATTTATTTATTTATTTATTTATTTATTCAATTTATATACCGCCCTTCTCCTAGTGGACTCAGGGCGGTGCACAGCCAAAACTAAAATACATAACAATACAAAATTTAAAATTAATTAAAAGAATTATATACTTTGGCCCGAATTAAAACAATGCGAATTAAAACCCATTAACAGATTAAAACTAAACAATTAATAACAATTAAAAACTAAAAAAGGGGGCGGGGTTCACGCCAGCCCTGCTTGCTGAAAAAGAAGAGTTTTCAGGGCACGGCGAAAGACCCGGAGATCCGATTCTTATCTCCGGGGGCAAATCGTTCCAGAGGGCGGGAGCTGCCACAGAGAAGGCCCTCCCCCTGGGGGTCGCCAGCCGACATTGCCTGGCTGACGGCACCCTGAGGAGTCCCTCTCTGTGGGAGCGTACTGGTCGGTGGGAGGCTATCGGCGGCAGAAGGTGGTCCCGTAAATACCCAGGTCCTATGCCATGGAGCGCACCTTGAAGCGCACCCGGAAGACCACTGGAAGCCAATGCAGCTCACGCAGGAGAGGTGTCACATGGGAGCGACCCCTTGCTCCCATAATCCCCCGCACAGCCGCTTTCTGCACCAGTTGGAGCCTCCGGGTACTCCTCAAGGGGAGCCCCATGTAGAGAGCATTGCAGTAGTCCAGGCGGGAAGTGACGAGTGCCTGAGTGACTGTGCGTAAGGAATCCCGATCCAGAAAGGGACGCAACTGGCGAATCAGGCAAACCTGATAAAAAGCCCCCCTGGCCACGGCCGTCATATGCTCTTCTAAAGACAGCCGTGCATCCAGGAGGACGCCCAAGTTGCGAGCCCTATCTGTGGGGGCCAATAACTCGCCCCCAATAGCCAGCGATGGCACCAGCTGGCTATATCGGGACGCCGGAAGCCACAGCCACTCGGTCTTGGAAGGGTTGAGTCGGAGCCTGTTACTCCCCATCCAGATCCGCACGGCCTCCAGGCACTGGGACATCACTTCAAGGGCATCGTTGGGATGGCCTGGGGTGGAGATGTACAGCTGCGTATCATCAGCGTACTGATGGAACTCCACCCCAAAGCCACGGATGATTGATTAATCATTTTGATTTAAAAAAAACATAGACCAGGATATGTGCCTTAAATAGATCCATATTTAAGTTGAAGCCCACCTATCTTAAAGTTATCAAGGTTGAAAAATACATAACAAAATAACAGAGTTGGAAGGGACGTCTTCTAGTCCAACTCCCTGTTCAAGCAGGAGACCTTATACTATTTCAGAGAAATGGTTGTCCAATCTCTTCTTAAAAGCCTCCAGTGATGAAGCATCCATGACTTCTGAAGGCAGGCGATTCCACTGGTTACTTGTTCTCACTGTCAGGAAAGTTCTCCTTAGTTCTAGGTTGGTTCTCTCCTTGATAAGTTTCCATTCGTTGTTTCTTGTCCTGCCTTCTGGTGCTTTGGAGAATAGCTTGACCCCCTCTTCTTTGTGGCAGCCCCTCAAATATTGGAACACTGCTATCATGTCATCTCTAGTTTTTCTTTTCACTAGACATAGCCAATTCCTGCAACCATTTTTCATATGTTTTAGCCTCCAGCCCTCTAATAATCTTTGTCATTCTCTTCTGCACTCTTTCCAGAGTCTCAACATCTCAACACTAGAAGCATATGAAATGGCTCGCTAATACCAAAAGAATTAGGGCTGCCTTATATGACGCAAACTGTTCATTGCATTCCGGCCTCTTAGTAATATGAATTAGCTTCACTCCCCTCTTAACACACCCTCTTGGCTGGGATTTTTGCTTTAGCATCTGTCTAGAGAGGGTCAGTTCCAAAGATACGACTTCACCAGTTTGTACCGGTAGAAGAAATGTTAAGATTATGCAGTTGCAAGCAGGGAAATTCAACATTTGTGGCATGGAAGGTATGTAAGTCGTGTGGGGCTCTCCACTGACTCCCCAGTTCTCTAGCAAAGGTTTAACCAATATACAGGTAATCCTCAAAATATGACCACAGTTGAGTCCAAAATTTCTGTTGCTAAGTGAGACAGTTAAGTGAGTTTTGCCCAGTGGTGAAATTCAAATTTTTTTTACTACCGGTTCTATGGGTGTGGCTTGGTGGGCATGGTGTGGCTTGGTGGGCGTGGCTTGGTGGACATGGCAGGGGAAGAATACTGCAAAATCCCCATTCCCTCCCCACTCCAGAGGAAGGATACTGCAAAACCCCCATTCCCTGCCCACTGCTGGGGGAAAGACATTGCAAAATCCCCATTCCCTCCCCATTCCAGGGGAAGGATACTGCAAAACCCCCATTCCCTCCCCACTCCAGGGGAAGGATACTGCCAAATCCCCATTCCCTCCCCACTCCAGGGGAAGGATACTGCCAAATCCCCATTCCCTCCCCACTTCAGGGGAAGAATACTGCCAAATCCCCATTCCCTCCCCACTCCAGGGGAAGATACTGCAAAATCTCCATTCCCTCCCCTCTCTGGGACCAGCCAGAGGTGGTATTTGCCTGTTCTCCGAACTACTCAAAATTTCCGCTACCGGTTCTCCAGAACCTGTCAGAACCTGCTGGATTTCAACCCTGGTTTTGCCCTATTTTATGACCTTTCTTGACACAGTTGTTAACTGAATCACAGCAGTTATAAAATTAGTACAGATAGTCCTCAACTTATAATAGTTTGCTTAATGACCGTTCAAAGTTACAGCATTGAAAAAAGTGACATATGACCATTTTTCACACTTACGACCGTTGCAGCATCCCCATGGTCACGTGATTTACATTTGGATGCTTGACAACTTGTTCATGCTTATGACGGTTGCCGTGTCCTGGCGGGGGGGGGGTCATGTGACCATCTTTTGAGGCCGTCTGACGAGCAAAATCAATGGGGAAGCCAGATTCACTTAACAACCGTGTTACTAACTTTTAACAATTGCAGAGACTTCCTGTTTGCTGCTGGCCGCCGCCAGACGTTCCTTAGGGATCGTCAGCTTCCACTGCCTGTTAGAGCCGCCTTCACAACGGAACGGCGGCTCGAAAAAACTCCGTTCCCATGAGGAAACGGAGATAGAGCCGGCAGGGGTGGGTAGAACTCTCTGCAGAGTCCCAAAAGTTTTTCTTTTACTTTTGGGATGGAGCGGATGAGATGCCCCATATCCCCAGCCGTTGCTCCGGGCTTTGGGAGACCTCTGCTAATGCAGAGCCAGGCGTCAAAAGCAAGCTTGCGAATTTGACAGATTACTCAAAGAAAATGTGAGCTGGACCTGTAATACTGAAGCGCAAGTATTTTACTTATCTTTTAAAAATTACTTAAGAGAATAGAGGAAGAGAAAGAGGAAAAAAGTTTCTTTTTAAAATGGCGTCTGCCGCGGCTGGAGAAGAGTTTGAGAGGGAAAGTTCTTCCGTTTTTTATTATTACAATGTAGCGGAATAAATACCACTGGCTACATTTGTAGACAAAACTCCGCTCCTGTTTTTGTTTTTCTCTTTTTTCCCTGGAGGCTTGAGTGTTGCTGGCTGGAAGTCTTTTGTCTTGTTTTTTTTTTTTCTTCTTCTAACAAAGCCTGCTTAGGCGGAAACATGGCACTGAGGCTTGTGAAGTCAGACAAACAAATAGGTGGGGGGGATTCCCCCACCAAGAATTTAAAGCAATATGTTTTAACTCTTCAGTCCCAGAAACCTGATTTTAATATAATAGAATTTCTCTTAGAGGAGATTGAAAGAAGGGATGAGATTGTGAATCAGCAACTTGAAAAATTTAAGCAGGAAACTAAGGAATTGGTGAAATCCAAGTTTGACTTTTTGCAGCAAAAAATTTTAAAATTGCCAGAATTCATGATTCGGTTGGATACAAATACTAATTTACTAGAGTCAAAAATGGATGAAATTCAAGATAAATTGGACAATAGATTTCAAAAAATTGAAAATGATTTGTTAAATATTCAGGATTATAGTTCAGAAGAAAAATTTAAAATGGATGCTGACCAAAAGTCTGGTAATGTAGAATATCTGGAACAGAGGATTCAAAAAGAGGTTCTAAAGATACAATATAATTTCACAGAATATGCAATAAGACTTAGAGGTTTGCAGGAAAATAACAGAGATGACTTAAGGAAAATATCTTCTGAATTTCTAGCTGGGATTTTAAAGATTCAACCTGAGGAAGTGTTTTGTAGGATTGACAGAGCTTATCGAATAAACTCTTGGACTGCCAAGCAAAGGCAATTGCCTAGAGATGTGGTAATCTATTTTTCAGATAAAGAAATTAGGAATAAAATTGTGCAAAATTCCTTCAATTCTAATTTGCAATTGTATGGAAGAAAGATTTGGATTTACAAGGAACTCCCACCTAAGATATTAATGGAAAGGAAGAAATTTGGCTTTCTGGTGTCTGAGTTAAAAAGGAGAAATATTCAATTCCGGTGGGACGTCCCAGTTGGTATTATATTGAGATATCAAGGAGAAAGATACCAGTTAAATACTGTTGAAAGGGCGGAAGAATTTTATCAAAATAGGTTGAAAATGAATTTAACGTCTTCAGATATAATACAGGATAAGCAGAAGGAGCTGGAACTAAAGACAGAGACTGTACCAGATAAATTGCCTTTGGATTTATCGGATACCCCAGCTGGATTATCTACAAATTTGAGAGAAGTGCCATCTGATTTTAATGTGATGACTTATCAAGGCAAGGACAAGCATGGAAACCAATTAGAGGATATACAAGGGATAAAAAAGAAATGCGAGACACAAAAAATTAGGATGGAGGTCAAACCCACAAAAAGAAAACAAAAAAAGAAATAGGTTGTACAAAAATAGAAATTTCTAACCCAAGCAACAGTGAAGCCAGTGATTTTAAAATATGAATGATTATGTGAAAACATAGAGGAGGCGACATATTGGTCAATATCATCCTGAGGATAGTGGCAGATCTCTGCATTGCCGTAATTTTGGGACATGGAAAGAGCCTCAAATTGATGGTTTTGAATTATCTATTTTGAAACTTCTTTTTGTGTTGATAAATATATTATAATTATCTTGAATTATAAGGCAAGAGAATCACATTGGGACATGCAGAAGATCGGGTTGTTACCCAATACGATGATGGAAATTAATAATCCTGATGAAACCCACAATTATTATTATATGGAATACAATTATAATGTCACTCGGGTGGTTGTTTTTACTTTTATATATATAAGAAGATGTTTACTACTGATGGGGGCAGATATGATTGGAGATCTTGAATAAACTGTTGCATCCGCAAGCTATGTCACCCTATTATGGATGTTGGTTTTAACAATCCAGTGGAAAGACTTCAAGAAGATATTATATGGACTATAAATTTAAAGTTATTGTCTTTTCTTTTTTTTATTTAGATATAATGGAATATATATATATATATATTTTTAAGTAGTGTGGGCAGTGAATTAAAGATATCAAGAATTGTTGTGTATGGTAAATTTGTAAGACAGTGGGTGAATAAGCTAGCTACAGACTGATTAGTTCAAGAAAAGGGATTTTTAAGTGATACATTTAGGGGAGTGGAGGAAATGGATAGAGTGGAATAAATGTTAAATTAGATTTTATGGGGAGCCCGCTTTGAAATGTTATTAAAGTAGGACTTATTGTATAGTTTTAAAGTGGAAGGTGGTTTTGAATTGTTGCAATAATGCATAGATATAAAACACTATTATGCTAAATTAGAGTTATTTTATAATAGTTATAGTATAATGTGTTTGTTTTTTTTTGTTTTGTTTTTTTTTCTCTTCTTTTTTTCTGAAATGTATGGATAAAGGGGGATTTATAATACTTTTAGTAAGTAAAGGTCAGTATTTTGAGGAGGGAGTAAGTAATCTGTTATGAATTAGGGTTTTTTTTTGTTACGAAGAAGTCACAGGGGGGGAAGGGTGGGGAGGGGGGGTTAGGGAGGGGGGGGAGGGGGGGGAAAAAGGGGGAAAAATTTGTATTTGAAAACCTTTTCAATAAAAAAAAAAAAAAAAAAAAAAAAACAATTGCAGTGAGTCCCTTAACAAATATGGCAAGAAAAGTTGTAAAATGGGACAAAATTTCTCACTTAACAACATAAATTCTGGGTTCAATTGTGATCGTAAATCAAGAACTACCTGTAACTCAGTTAAGTGATTCTCGTTTCCCCATGGACTCGGCTTGTCAGAAAGTCACAAAAGTTGATCACATGACCCCAGGACACTGCGACCGTCATAAATAGGAACCAGTTGCCAAGCCTCTGAAGTTTGATCCTGTGACTATGGGGATGCTGCAAGAGTTTGTGAAAAATAGTCATAAGTCATTTTTTCATGTAACTTTGAAGGGTCTCTAAATGAATTGTTGTATATGGAGCAGCGGCACCAACTGGTGGTCCTTGAGAAAATGTTGGTGGTCCGTAGAAAAATTATTTGCATTTTTTTATATTGAACTAAATCAGGGGTCCTCAAACTACGGCCCCTGGGACGGATACCTGCAATGAACGTTGGTGTTGCTGCAGAGAGTCTCCCCCTTTGGGGTCTTTTTGTATGGGGCAGAGGGGGGCAGAAATTCCGACTTGGGGTCTGCTTCAGCCTCCTGGTGTGGGGCTTTGGGCGAAGGCTGAAGGCTGAAGGGAAGTGCCATTGGTGGTAAGGAGACGGAGGGCCTTGTTTTCGCTAGCAGAGGCACCACAGGCTGGTCCTTTGCTGTTTCCAGGCCATCCATCCCTACAGCCAGACCTAAGCACCCTGAGGGCTGAAACTGGCCCGCCGGCCTTGAGTTTGACATAGTGGTGAAATCCAAAATTTTTTACTACTGATTCTGTGGGCGTGGCTTGGTGGCTTGGGTGGGCGTGGCAGGGGAAGGATACTGCAAAATCCCCATTCCCTCCCCACTCCTGGGGGAAGGATATTCCAAAATCTCCATTCCCGCCCCACTCTGGGGCCAGCCAGAGGTGGTATTTGCCGGTTCTCCGAACTGCTCAAAATGTCCGCTACCGGTTCTCCAGAACCTGTCAGAACCTGCTGGATTTCACCCCTGCGCTGGTTAATCATCCTCAGTTAGGAAGTTTTTCCTTAATTCCAGGTTGCTTCTCTCCTTGATGAGTTTCCATCCGTTGTTTCTTTGTCTTGCCTTCCTTTCCATTCTCAATCTATTAGTTGCTCCTGCAAGCAAGAGAGAGCCAGCCTCTCCAGTCATGTGGTTAGAAAATAAATCTGGTGAAGCACGCAGGAAATATGATAGCTCCACACACAGCATGACGCACTGGAGCCTGGCTGCTACCATGTATAGAAAGGCTGAGCCCAACCCCACCTCCCTTCCTTCTCTGGCAGCCTCTTTCTCATCTGGCCTCATGAAACAGCCTGCTTAGCACTTCCTCCGTCTGCTTTTTACAGCCTTTGTTTACAGAGAGGGGAAAAAAGTGTACGCCAGAAGGAAATATAGTGTGTTTTTCCCTGCTATACCTCTCAGCAAACCCAGAAGGCCGTCCGTTTTGACACGGTGCCAATCTTGTCACAGTTCATTTGACACCTTAACTGATGTCTTCCATATGTGCTAGGCTCTTTTTCATGGTTTGGTTATAAGTGGAATTGCAATCGGAGACGTTTGGAGGGCATTCAAAATTGTATTGAAGAGAGTGCATGTTTGGTATAGTAATTAAAAGGGGCTGGCTTAGAAACCAGGAGGCTGTGAGTTCAAGTCCTGCCTTAGACATGAAAGCAAGCCCATTGGGTGACTTTGGGCCAGATTACTCTCTCTCTCAAGCCAATCCACCATCGTTTTTTTTTTGGAAAATCAGAGGAAGGAGTATTTATTTATTTTATTTTATTTCTATACCGCCCTTCTCCTGTGGGACTCCGGGCGTATTAGGTATGTTTGCTGCTTTGAGTTACTTATAAAGTAATAAAGATGGGATAAAAATGAATAAATCTTGGCTGATGTACTCTGAGAGCGTATGCATCAAGACAAATTCCTTGTGTGTCCAATCTGTATTGTTCATGGAGTCTCCTGAGTAGTTCATCTGGGAATTTTAAGTCTCACACCAGTGCATTAAAAAAAAATTTTTTTTTCTCCTGAAATCTAGGTTTCTGCCAGCACAGGGGAAGCAGATAGTGACTCAATAAAAAATATATGAATATTATCTAAAATACCAATGTAATATTAATAAAAATGTCAGTGGAGTTAATCAGGGCAGAGGCCCATTAAGCCAACAGCTTCTGATAAATTGCTTCTAGAAAGTTCCACCACTCACAATGGGTCACCTCAGCTGGCCAACAAAATTGATCTAACAAGGCAAGGAATAGGGAACAAGGCTGCTGAATGAAATGAGAATAAATTACGGTGTATTGTTCAGTGCATCAATATTGTCTCCCCAAAAATATATGAAAATAAATGCCATTGTTAAAGAAATGTTAAAGAGAATAATATGAGATATAATAATGTGATAATTTGTAAAATTTTGGATATGAGATTAAGCACAAAAGAATTGTAACCGATGGATACACTTTCTGTGATTGTAATGGATGATGATTATTTTTGTTTTGTTTAAAAAAATTTTTTTCCCCAATATTGTCTCCCCAGTGGTGGGTGACTAAGAACAGACAGTACTGTGGTTTTTTCTGTAATAAAAGGACCGCATTCCCTCCTTTCTGGCATTTTCCCATATAAATAATTTACACTTCTGTAGCTGGTAACGTGGTGGCTCAGATGCTGAGCTTGTCAAGCAAAAGGTCAGCTAGTTCAGCGATTCGAATCCCTAGTGCCGTGTTAACGGGGTGAGCTCCCATTACTTGTCCCAGCTTCTGCCAACCTAGCAGTTCAAAGCACGTATAAAATGCAAGTAGAAAAATAGGGACCACCTTTGGTGGGAAGATAAACAGCGTTCCGTGCACCTTTGGCGTTTAGTCATGCTGGCCACATGACCACGGAGACGTCTTCGGACAGTGCTGGCTCTTCAGCTTTGAAACAGAGATGAGCACCGCCCCCTAGAGTCAGGAACGACTAGCACACATGTGTGAGGGGAACCTTTACCTTTTTAGCTGGTAATATATTTTCCAGTCAATCTTTGCTGATCAGATTTCCGGATCTAACCAGTTAGGAAATTTTTTAATGGATGAAATGAGGCTTTCCCCACAAGGGGAACGATCAGATTCACTCAACGCAAAGAAAACATTTTTAACAAAAACTTTTATTTGTTCACAGGACTTTTCAAATATGAACAGGGATTTTTTTTAGAAGAAAAAGCAAAGAAGGCAAAGGAGTGGAACAAGTGAGAAAAAAGTTGGATCAACAAGCAAGAGAAAAGCAGGACAGAGTCCACGCATCTTGGAGGTTGCTGAGTTGAGAAATACTGATATAAGGCAATCTTTCTAGGGGTGACCCATCTAGCCAAAAATACTCCATCTAGTATTTGGAGGCAAAGAGCAAATGTGCTTTATGCTCTTCCACTTAGCCACACTAACTAAATGGCCTCCCTATATTTGATGCTTGCTACCACTTACATACTACATTTGCAACAAGATGGCAAGTCATGTATTATTAAGTAAACCTGAAGCAAATATTTGAATGGGTAAAAAGATCCATCCCATCATGCATTGCCCCTTTGCACATCCTGGAACATTTGAACTTCCTTCATATTTCTTTTGGAGCAGACGTACCCCTCAACACATCTATCTCTACAGCTCTCCCTAAAACAAATTTAAATCATTAGAACTTAACATGGCACCTTCCCTCCTTCAGATTTAATAGAATTGCTTCTTTGAGCAGCAATCAAGCACCTAATTTGAATGAGGTGGAAGCGAGCTTCCTTTTTAGTGCATCTTATGCTCTCCTATGTGAAAATTCATTCTTAAAACATGCATGTACCTTTATGGTCCAAAACCGACACCGTCCCTTAGAAAGGCCTTTAGCTTTTCTGCCTTCATTGCTAAGACAAGTCTCAAATGTTATTTAGGACAATTTACAAATGGGACACTTCTTTGGAACGTGGGTGGAATTGTAATCAAAAGAAGAGAGGTTAGCAATGTTCAATTAATAATTCAATTAAGATTGGGAGTTAAGATTAAAGCTAAAGTCTGAACGAATGCCCACTTTAGGGAGCAAAATAGTACTTTGAGGCTGGGCTGGTTTTTTGTTTTAAGTTTTGGCAAGACACGAAGCTGTGATAAACATCCTTAGATTTAGTCAAGGGATTTGAAACATGTCAACCCCGAGTGGAATAAGCCGAGTGGGGTGGACAGATGGGATATGAACACTGATGAAAGAAAAAAAGAGCCAAATCCAACCCAGGCCAGGCCAGGATTTTTCCGTTACAGATATCAAAAGGACGAATGCCTTTAAGGCAAAGCCAGGAAGATGAAAAGGAGCATTTGGCAGAACGAGGAAGTGGTTCCATTTTAAAGGTATTGGGTTTCCCCCTAAAAATAAGTCTGCTCCAAACTGCCTTACTTCCTTGTCATAGCTGGAGACCCCTTGAAGCTGCAGTTTCACTTAAGTTGGCAATAAGAGATATTGAAGGTTGGGGAATAATAAATACAGTAAGAATTATAGGCAAGGAAGGAACTGCATATCTTTTCCCAGTGTCTCACACAGCCTCCCCTGACCTGATTTTACTGGGTACCTGCCACAACTTAAAAAAGAAAAAATGTACTACACATAAAAGCCAAGCCAACTTTAAACCATCATTAGAGGCTGCCCTGTAAGAAAAGTCTGAGAAAAGAGAGCTGACAGGTTAGGTTTTGAGAAGAAGGAGAAGGAAACAGAGGGTGGAGATGCAATTTTTTTTAAAATTTTTATTTTGTGAGGACTTATTGAACAGGAGTCGAAAGGGCATGAGGTTTTAACCTCAAGCTTCTTCCTCCGCCTCTTCTCCAAAATCCTCCTCTTCCTCAGCCGTGGCATCCTGGTATTGTTGATATTCAGAGACGAGGTCATTCATGTTGCTCTCCGCTTCCGTGAACTCCATCTCGTCCATGCCCTCGCCTGTGTACCAATGCAGGAAAGCTTTACGGCGGAACATGGCTGTGAACTGCTCGGAGATGCGCTTGAAGAGCTCCTGGATGGCTGTGCTGTTGCCGATGAAGGTGACCGCCATTTTCAAGCCACGGGGAGGGATGTCGCACACGGCTGTCTTGACGTTGTTGGGGATCCATTCAACGAAGTAGCTGCTATTCTTGTTCTGCACATTCAGCATCTGCTCGTCCACCTCCTTCATGGACATACGGCCTCGGAAGACGGCGGCCACCGTGAGGTAGCGTCCATGGCGGGGATCGCAGGCTGCCATCATGTTCTTGGCATCGAAAACTTGCTGTGTTAACTCGGGGACTGTTAGAGCCCGGTATTGTTGGCTGCCACGGCTGGTCAAGGGAGCGAAGCCAGGCATGAAAAAGTGGAGCCGAGGGAACGGAACCATGTTTACAGCAAGCTTGCGGAGATCGGCGTTCAGCTGTCCGGGAAAGCGGAGACAGGTCGTGACACCACTCATGGTGGCAGAGACCAGGTGGTTAAGATCCCCGTAGGTTGGAGTGGTCAGCTTGAGGGTGCGGAAACAGATGTCGTAGAGGGCTTCGTTGTCGATGCAGTAGGTCTCATCTGTGTTCTCCACCAGCTGGTGGACGGAGAGGGTAGCATTGTAAGGCTCCACCACGGTATCTGAGACCTTGGGAGAGGGCACCACGCTGAAGGTATTCATGATACGGTCAGGGTACTCTTCACGGATCTTGCTGATCAGTAAGGTGCCCATTCCAGAACCGGTTCCACCCCCTAGAGAGTGGGTCAGCTGGAATCCTTGCAGGCAGTCACAACTCTCGGCTTCCTTCCTCACAACATCTAGGACTGAATCCACCAGCTCGGCTCCTTCTGTGTAATGACCTTTGGCCCAGTTGTTACCAGCTCCACTCTGGCCTGAAAGGTACAGAAGAAGATGGGGGATAAAATCATTAAATTGGGTTAGGAAGCCACCTTTTTCCCTTTAGACTGCTAGCGACTTCTACTTTCCTGGGCTTTTCCCATCAGATTTATACAGATGATTTTCTTGAACATGCAACCACTATTCTTCAAACTCACCATACGAGGAACCTTCAAACTCTTCACACTCATAAGAGAAAACTTCCTAACAGTGAGGACAATGAACAGCCACTTATCTGAAATAGTATAGGTC
Organism: Pantherophis guttatus; assembly: GCF_059756535.1. NCBI lineage: Eukaryota > Metazoa > Chordata > Lepidosauria > Squamata > Colubridae > Pantherophis > Pantherophis guttatus. Next base: position 254,629,572 of record NC_142064.1, on the reverse strand, counting down.
AGAGGTCGGCAACCTTAAACACTCAAGAGTCATTTGGACCCATTTCCGACAGAAAATACCGAGAGCCACAAAACCCTTCCTGTGTCTGACTATTTCCTGAGCAGCCACAAAACTAGCATATGTAGTTGAATTAAACGTTCTGTTTTCTTCTGAAACTTTTCTTAACTGCCTATCTTTCTCTTAGAGGGGCTCTGGGTGATGACAATGCAACTGTCAGCACTTCAAGCTGCATTTACTCTAGTGCTGACATAAGAAGAAGTGGAGTCGTCTGGAAAGGGACGTTTGACTTTTTACCTACTTATTTTCCCTGGAGATAATATCCCCTAGGAGATGGGATGGGAGGGGGGAAATTCCTTTGAGCTGGAGCGGTAGATTAGGGATAGAATGACTTGGAAGATGGCCAATGAGTGCAGGGGAGTGGGGAACGGAAAAGGAGGGTTTTGGGTCTGGAAGTCAGTGTTGGCTTCGATGGAGTCGGGTTTTAGAATGTCATGCTTAATAAATAGGAGTTTTTCTTCAAAGACTTTGTTTGAAATGCAATTTATTTGAGATGACCTCAAAACCTGACAGCAACCTTTGTTTGGTTTATCATACCAGACTCGTCCACTGCAGATTCTAAGCCAGGGGTCTGCAACCTTAAACACTCAAAGAGCCATTTGGACCTGTTTCCCACAGAAAAGAATACACTGGGAGCCACAAAACCTGGGTGGGCGTGGCCAACTCAATGTCACTCACTTCCACCAGTCACATAACCCCATAGCCACGCCTACCCAGCCGGTCATTAGGGCAGAGAAGCAGTTGTTAAAAAAACACTGGGAACCACAAAATCCTTTTGACATCTCTCTCTCTCTCCCCCCCCCCTTCCCTATCTCTCTACGTCTCTCCCCCACATCTCTCTTTCTCTGCCCCGGCTGCTTCTCCATCCCCCACCGTTCCTCTTACCTTCTCACGCCAGCTGAGGAGTGACTGGGAAGGGAGGGCAAGGGGTGGGGCCAGCCAGTGGTGGGATCACCCGACAGGGAGCCACAGCAGAGGGCCCAAAGAACCGTATGTGGATCTGGAGCCACAGGTTGCTGACACCCGCTCTAAGCCAAAGCTGACTGAGGAATTCTGGGAGTTGGAAGTCCACAAGTCTTAAAAGTTGCTTAGGTTGGAGACCCCTGTCCTAGCACATCTGGAGGGCACCAGCAGTTTAGGCATCAGTGAACTGCGACGGTCCCCTGAAAATTGGGTGGGCTTCAATTCCCAGAATCCTTTTTGTGCCAGCTCAGGAATTCTGGGAGTTGAAGTCCACACAAGCAGAGAGATCCAAAACCTGGAAGGCAAAAACCGAACATTCCAGAAGAAATAGCTATTCCAGCTTGCTCTGAAATCACTTATCTTTTCTTGCCTCTCCCATTGTGTCAATGCACTGCAAAGTCTTCTTTTCTTCCTTCTTCAATAGCAACATAAATTATCAAGACACATTCCCAATTTGACGAAAGACACTGGTTGTTCAAACCTAATCTAGTCCTCCTATATTTTCCCCCATCAAATGTAGTTACAAGTAGTAAAAGGGTGCAGGGAAAGAGGTTAAGATTCTTACCAAAAACAAAGTTATCTGGTCGAAATATTTGTCCAAAAGGTCCAGAACGCACAGAGTCCATAGTTCCTGGCTCTAAATCAACCAAGATGGCACGAGGGACATATTTGCCACCTAGAGAAAGAAACAAAAAACAGGTGTAACAGAAAGTCCATTGCAGTAGCAAACTAAGGTTCCTCTGATGCAAAACCAAATTACAGTTGAGTTCTAGCTATCAAGCATCTTGCTTTTGCCTAGTTGTTAAGATTTCAGAGGAGAGGCTGAGCGTTGATAAGGCAGTCAATGAATTAAAGGATGTCAGACATTATCTATATAGCAGGGATCTCCAAACATGGCAACTTTGTGGACTTCAACTCCCAGAATTCCACAGCCAACACAATATGGCTGGCTGAGGAACTCTGGGAGTTGAAGTCCACAAGCTTTAAAGTTGCCAAGTTTGGAGATCCCTCAATATATAGGATGGGAGGAAGTGAACACAGAAGCGGATATCAGAGGTACAAAAAAGAGGAAGAGAGAAAAAAAGAGGCATTTCCATATGGTATTAAAAATATTACAAAATAGTCATCTTTCCAATATTTGTTGGCATACACCTTTCTCAATCAAATTTATTACACTGTCTTTGTAGGGTAAAATGAGGTTTAATCCTGAGCCAGGCCTTTTCATTTAATACAGGTAGTCCTCAAATTACAGCCGTAATGGAGCCTGCCTATTATGGTCAAAGGTTGTACAACTAGTTTTATATCACATAATGGACCCAATTTAACAAACTTTTTGCAACAGTTGTTAAGTGAATAGGGCAAATGTACAGCAAATGCCATGGTCATTAAGCAAACCCAGGGTTTGCTATGGAGGCGTGGTTTTGCCAAAAATCGGAACTACCAAATTTTCAGCAAAACTGTCACAAAATGCAACCACACGACCATGAGATGCTGCAAAGTCTTAAATGCAGCTGTGTTGCCAAATGCAGTGGTCACATCACCACAGGAAAGCAGAGTTTTGGATCTGGGTCATAAGTCCCCTTTTAACTCTTAGAAGCTTACTTTTAAGTTCATGAAACGAATACTGAAATTCTTAGCAAGCTCAGACTATAACTTCCTGCCCATATACTTATTTCTATATTCCTCTGATATTCAATTTTAATATACAAGGACGTAACAGAAGGAAGGATTCTAGAGGAAACAATGAGGAAATTCCACAAGGGTTCATATTTATTTGTTGGAAAACATTTGGATCAAATAATGCCAATACAGTGAGGGAGGAGGAAGAAGAGGAGAGGAAGGCTTACCAGTGGCCTCATTGTAGTAAACACTGATGCGATCCAGTTGTAGATCACTGTCACCATGGTAGGTTCCAGTTGGGTCGATTCCATGTTCATCACTGATCACTTCCCAGAACTTCCAAAGATAAATAAAAAGAGAAAGATTTGGGTTAGGATGGGGGCAGGGGGAAGCAGCACATTCCAACTTATTTACAAAAGGAAGTATGATTTTCCCCCCCTCCCTTTCCAGGTTATATGCCAATTTTCCATTCTTAGACTAAGAGACATACATTCTTAGAACAATCTGTCAAGAAATTAATCTGCCCAACACTGAGAGACACACCCTTTAAAAGTCCCAAGTTTTCCCCAAACTTGGTAGTCTCTTCTGCGGTAGACTACAACTCCCCATATACCTCCCCCACAGCAACACCGGCTGAGGCTGATGGGTTTCTCCACAGAAATGTCATTATCTTAGAGAACCTCTCAACATTTTATACATCCTGTGCTACTAGCCAATTTATGAGCTGCTTAGTTCTATACAGGGCCCAAACATTTTGGACACAGAGTAAGGAAGCTGTGAAGAGATGCCATACATGTTTTCTATTCGGAAAATGCTTGATATCTATCTCCAGTATGAAAGAAGGAACAAAGTCCACAAAATCTCTACCCTAATTAGAAACTACCCCCCTCTTCCCTAATCTGGTGCCCAGCTGGGATGGGATCTCTAGCCAGCACAGCGCTATTGGTAAGGAATTCTGAGGATCTGAAGAATTCAGATGGTCAACAGAATTCAGATGGTCAACAGAATGGTCTGTTGTTCTGGAGAACAACAGACCATCAAAGAACCCCCAAGAGAGGTCTTCTTAAGAGGATAGGGTGGGAAAAAATACAAGAATTTCTGGCACTGACACTGAACCAAATCATGTATTTTTGCATAGACCTAATTGGCTGCAGCACCTTTGAGCCTGAAGCTCTCCGTCCTCAAGGGCAAGATGAGTGAATTCAAGATATGGTTAGAATTCATTGCTATCCCTTTACAGTTCCAAGCTGGAATCTGGGCAGACTTCAGGGCTCCACTCCCATCCAGGCTTGGACATGCCATTATGGGGGAAAACAACATGAATGCAAGTGAGAAGGATTTATGCCTATTTCAAAAGGCCCAACCATCCTAAGGCACCAATGATCTTCACATTAATCACAGTACCCCCCCTTTTTAAAGCAGCAACAAAACTTCCCTCTCAAAGGACAGAGGAGTTGACTAAGCAGCTGCAACAGACATACAAGCTCTGCTTTGTTCTCCTGAAGGCCAGGCTTCATAAAGTAGCTCTTAGCTGCAGTGTAATCATGTCTGTTAGCCTTTCTCTCTCTCTCTCTCTCTCCCCCCCCCAATCCATTTTACAGGTGCGGACTACATCTCCCAACATCCCCTCTTTAGAAAACAACTTTTCCTTGCTTATTCATCAGAGGGCTTCTTCCACCTCCTAGAAAGGGGTCTCCAACCTTGGCAACTTTAAGACTTGTGGACTTCAACTCCCAGAATTCTTAATTCTTAAGACTCCATAAGTCTTAAAATTGCCAAGGTTGGAGACCCCAGTACTAGAAGATCTGACGGACCTGCCAGAATTCCTAAGCAGGACCAAACCTTCAGTTTGAAATGGTCTCTTATCACTATCTCCTATGAAGTATATGAGCTGAGGTCCTTAAGAATGTCTTGAAGACTGCCCTTTTCTGCAGGGTGCTTTGTCATTAGCAAAAAGACTTCCCTAAATTAGCTTACAGCTTGTTTTCATTGATTCCGTTTGTTCTGCGTTGTTTTCACTAAAAAAAAAAAATTAATGCCTTCAATCTTAAGGAGGTATTCTGGGCGGAATTTCTCAATAGTTTGCATCTCAGCTTAGAACAGGATTCAGGAGGATTCAAAGCTGATTTAGCTCCAAGTACCCAGAAGGCAGACTTGGAAGAGGCCCCAGCCTTTGGCTGATGCTAGAAAGGAAAAATGTGGGATTCTGAGGGCAGAAAATAAATTGCCTTCACAAAATGGCTGCCATTTATATGGTGATCCATCACAAAACAATACAAACTTGGTGCTTCTAGTGTTTTGAACCACATCTTCATCCATTTTAAGCTTAGCCTCGCCCCATCCCCTTTCTTGGGGGAGAGGTCATGAGTCTTAGGAGCTATAGATATCTTATCTCTGGAGGATGCCCTAATAACTCTTCTCTAAGCAGGCACATTTCATCGCCTGCCCCGGCCACTGTCAGCTAGGAGACTGGCGAAATTATTTAATATACATGTATATAGGCTGCATGGCATTCCTCAGCGAATAATATCGGACAGGAGCGTACAATTCACTGCCAGGTTTTGGCGGAAATTCCTAGAAAGGGTGGGTAGCAAGCAAGGATTGAGCTCAGCATTTCATCCCGCTACCCAGGGGCATTAAATGAATGCTAATGCCTATACTCTATTTTTTGGTTATGATGGAGAAGATCTTCGTGGACATCAGGCTGGGGAATACCAGCCTTAGAACAATCCTAAGAGATGACATATTTCAGGGAAGGGATGGTCTCTTAGGGCAGATTGCCCATCGAGTGTAATCTTCTCCCTTCAGAAACTGTATGGGCATTTCTAAGGAAGGTTTTAAGATTGTATAAGCTCTGCTCAACAGTCCAGGATTCTCACTCTTTCTGTCCTTTTTCCACAGCCTTGGCTCAAACAGGTTTCACCGCTTAGTAAAATAAATCCCAAACCTTCAAATATTCACCAACACTCACATATAATATTTCAGTCAATTAACCCAACTACAGCAATAAAACTAAATTGGCTAACAGTCCATCATAATGGGTGGTATGTTTCTTAGGAAGACGTGTTAGTTATTAATTTAACGTATGTTTGGCTTCGTATGTCATGCAAGCCCAGCTCCAGTTTTTAATAAACCTGACTTAACATGTACCATGATATGCTAAAGTTAGAAAGATTACATGAATGAATCCATATAACAGGTAATCCTCAATTTACATTCGTTCGTTTAGTGACCATTCAAAGTTACAATAGCACTGAAAAGTAACTGACACTTTTACACTTATGACCATTGCAGCATCCCCATGGTCACATGATCAAAATTCAGATGCTTGGCAACTGACTCATATTTATGATGGTTACAGAGTCCCTGTGTCATGTGATGCCCTTTTGAGACCTTCTGACAAAGTCAATGGGAAAGCCAGATTCACTTAACTGTGGCAAGGAAGATTGTAAAATGGGGCAAAATTCACTTTAACAAATGTCTCGCTTAACAGCAGAAATGTTGGGGCTCCATGGTGGTTGTAAGTCAAGGACTACCAGGTAGAGAACAAGGAAGTGTCCTTCCTTTGGGCCATAGAGATTTTTTTTTGCTAGATGCCCACTATTATTTTTTTTAAATGACAGCATTTATCTAACCCTAACCCCAAATAAATCACATTTTGGCTTAAGAGTCATTCCCCACGCCAGTCTACTTGTGCACATTAAATCCACAATAAACACATTTCTTAACCTGGCAGGAAACATGCCCTTTAAATATCTCCTCTCTTTGGAGATTGGGAAGAGAGATGGTTCTCATTAGCCTACCAGCTTTTATTCCATAGACGGCTTTTATCTGTATCTCCGGAGATAAATTCTCTGCGAGGCATTGTTAATGTTTTGATTAACCCAGAATATCCAAGGTCCACAGCAAGAGAAAGAAAGAGCAGAGTGATGAGGCATCTTATGAGACTGAAACAGGCCAACAGCCAGAATTTAATTTAATTAGTTCAATTTATATGCCGCTTCTATTTAAGAAGCTTCTATTTAAGAGACAACCTCTGGAAATTACAGACTTGGAATTTATCATACATCAGTATGCCTGCTTTGATAGAATAGGGGATAATTAAAGAACTAAAAACACCCATTTCCAATTTAGTGCCTCTCTATTGGCTGGAAATTATAATTATAGCATGAAGAGAAAATAGTCTTGATGTTCCAATTTCCCCGAAGAGTGTCGGGAGAATCTAATTCTGCAACAATTCAACATCAATTGCAAAGATGGGTGTGTAGCTGACAAAAATGCTAACAATACAGAAGCATCTTCTAAGCATTGGAGTGTTTTCCAATGCAGGTTATTTGCAACTCATTTGCATTAAAGTGTAACGTATCTATATTTGTGTGCTATTTCCTATATTGTATCCATAGATCAACTCATGGATTATTAAGGACCGTCTCATACTTCTCCTAAGTGTCCCGTCCTATCTATTTAAAGATGAGTCACCTCATCTAAGCTGGCTCTACTGGGGCAAAGTACAGAGTGTAGAGGAAGAGTTGGCAATGACATATTAGCTAAACAATCAGCCATGCTGGTTGTGGGGTCCTCGATGCTCCTTGAGCTTGGTTGTTTTCTTGTAGATGTGTCACTACCCAACTATGATTAGATGGTGTTACCTAGTGTCCGCTTAAGTGTAAAGCCCAGATTCCCTCATTTCTAAATTTTCTCTTAGGTAACACTAAAGCAATTGGATCCAAAAGGAAAAAGTTGCTGTTCATCATTTGTCCAGTTGTGTCCGACTGTCTCTAGAGCATGGTGCTTATCTCCATTTCTTGGCCAAGGGAGCCAGCGTTGTCTGAAGACATTTTCCGTGGTCATGTGACCAACCTGGCTATACACCAAAAGCACACGGCACGCTGTTACCTTCCCACTGAAGTGGTACCTATTTATCTACTTGCATTTGCATGCTTTTTGAGCTGCTAGGTGAGCAGGAGCTGCGGCAGGAACGGGAGCTCATTCTATTTGCAGGGTCTCGAACCCAGCTGTCAGCTTTCCCACTGACAAGCTCCGCATCTTTTAACCGCTACCCTGTGATAAATAGGTAGGAAGCAGGAGGCCTTCTCTAAATCCTCAGTGGGATCCATCTCAAGATGCAGAAAAACAACTTCTTTTTCACTTTCTAGGCCAGGGGTCGGCAACCTTAAACACTCAAAGAGCCACAAAGGTCCTAACCAGAAGCCCTCCATCAATTCTAGGGTCTCCTCCTAGTGCGGTGTCCTTTTTCCTCTACCTGTCCTAACCGAAAGCCCTATCAATTGTGGAGCCGACTGGCGACAGGGAGCCGCAGCAGAGGGATGAAAGAGCCACATGCGGCTCCAGAGCTGTGGGTTGCCGACCCCTGCTCTAGGCCGTGACTATCAGTGGTGAGGAAAAGAAACATTCCAAGCATTTTTCTAAAACTAGTAATGGTTGATTTAAAAGACACTGGGCCCCATGAACAGCCTCCATTCATCCCTGCCCTTATGTCCCTTGAAGGAACATTTTACAAAGACTTGGAAGGAAAGACACTCTTTCTGGAGGGGTTGTTTTTGCTTCTTACATCTGAAAGGGCAAAGAATCATCCTGCAGCATCTGAAAGGCAAAACTTGCTTAATAATGTCCAGTGGAATGTGCTGTCTTTTGAGATGTCAAAACAATCTTACAAGGTTCGTGCAAACTTTAACTTAAACCTTGCAAAACAACATGGCTAACATGTTTTAGCCTGTAATTATTGACCTGTGCAAAATCTAGCTCCTTAATGAAGTACCTGCCCAGACAATCTTTTCAAAAAAAGATACGAATTTCAGACAATGCTATGGGGACCTTCCCAAGTCTGGTGTCTTCTAAGTGTACAGAAAAATCCATCGGTCCAGGAGACCAGCCTAAGCTTGAAGGCTTCCATACTAGTTCATAGCATGTTTTCAGACTCCAACCTACTTTCTCCACTCTTAATATATGCAAAGTTCCTCCTTATAAGAGCATACAAAGGTGCACAAAACCTCTTAAGGTAGGAATGTCAAACTAGTAGCCTGCAGGCCGGATGTGTCAAACGTTGGCCACGCCCACCTACTTTTTAGCGGAAGGGGGAAAAGTCACGATACATCACGTGACGATGCAAGTTTGACACCCCTGTCTTAGGGCAGGGGACTCCAACCTTGGCAACTTTAAGACTTCTGGACTTTAAAATGGCTGGCTGATGAATTCTGGGAGTTGAAGTCCACGAGCCTTAAAGTTGCCAACGTTGGAGTCCTGTCTTAGGGTTTGTAGACAATTTGGAATGTTCAGACCACGTTGATCCGATACTCTCTCAAAATGCCTGCCATGGTTGTGTCTATTCACAAAATGGCTGCCATAGCAAGCATCTTTGTCCCAAAACACCCATTTATCAGAAGGCAAACAGGTGGATTTGTTCCCCAGAACCCTTGGGAGATATTCTTCACTTTTTTTGCATTTCTGGGCAGACAGACATATTCCTACACATAATGTTTGCACTGTACTGTTTCCATCCAACATTTTTATTTTCTATAAATGTCCCTTGGGATGGTGTGATATGCCAAAATCTTTTTGAAAATAAAGCTGCCAGAAACACTTGGTTGACAACCAATTAATTTTCATTAAAAGAATCCAGAGCATAAAATGCAGAACTAGCTGGGAGGAGGAGGAAACATGTAGGCCCCAGCAGAAAGATTTATCGGCACTATAATGCTCTCTGATATGCCTTGCTCTCTGGGCAGAAATTCCTCTTCCTCAAATAAATTGCTGTGTCCTTCTCTGAAATCACTTCATCCATGAAGCCAAACAGTAAAAGGAGGAAGTATTTAAGCAAATCCAGAAACCTTTGAACTACAGATTGGACAGAAGGGGTCAGTAAGCAAATCAATGGAAAAGTAAAAGCGGAAAACCCTATTAAAAGGCCACAAGCAAATCCAATGTGTTCCTTCCCACAAATTCTTAGAAGTCTCATAATCAAAAATCCTCCTTTAGAGATCCCCAACCCAATGTTTTTTTCAGATAAATGAGACTTTCAATTCCCCAAATTCAGGGAATTTGTCAATCCCCAAATGACAAACTGGTATAAAAGCTGCACTAATCTATCTATTCAGGAAAATGTAAGAAGAGATTCATACAAATGCAGCTCTAACCAGTCCAGCTCCCTCTTAAGGAGATGGCACCTGTCTTCCTTCTCTCTAAATGTAAGGATTAATAAAACCAAGCTATCCCACAAAGTTTTTAAAGAATAAAAGATAAAGTCTCCTTCAGTGTAAGTTGACTCTTGGCCATTTCATGAATATGCCCATGTAATTTTGTGGCTGACAATATAGAATCTTTTTACAGTCAGTCCTTGACTTATGACCATTTATTTAGGAGCTGTTATGACAGCACTGAGAAAAGTGACTTAAAACTGGTTCTTGTAATTATGACCACTACAGTTACATAATCAAAATTCAGGCACTTGCCAATATATTTATGGTGGTTGTAGCATCCTGAGATCACTTGTGACTTTTCCCAGGATTTCTGATAAGCCAAGACAATGGAGGAAGCAGGATTTGCTTAACAACCATATGATTTTTTTTTTAAATGACCATACCACAATTTCATAAAATTAGGTGCCACTCACTTCAAGAGCCATAGTGGCGCAGTGGTTAGAATGCAGTATTGAAGGCTAACTCTGCCCACTGTCAGCAGTTCGATTCTGACTAGCTCTAGGTTAACTCAGGCTTCCATCCTTCCAAGGTCAGTAAAATGAGGACTCTTGATTGTTAGAGGCAATATACTGACTCTATAAACCTTAGAGAGGGCTGTAAAAGCACTATGGATCGGTATATTATTTGAGGTTTTTTTTCCCCAACTTTCTAATCTACTTAACAGGCCAGGAACTTATTAGGCTTATTATCTATGAATTCACTAAGTCTAGCTCCGATAATATTTCAACTCCAGGCAAGGTTAGATTTTTGAGACAATACAGGCAAGGGACAATCCAATCAACTATTCTTTTCTTTGCATGAATCTTCCAAATTCTTGAAACTCGCATTACGCATACGTCATCTCTAGAGTAATGTCATGTTGGTTAATAGTTAACATAAATTACCAATGTGTGTAGACAATTATTCCTAGGAGAATTCAATTATCTTGTGTGAATTATAAGTTAATTTTCATGCGTTCTTCTAATAATTATTTGGACCCAGAAAACTTCATCTTAGAGGTTTCCCAAGTCCTCTCAGGCAAAGGGGGGACTGCGACAAAGGTCGAATTATAACATGTAACAGAGTTGGAAGGGACCTTGGAGGTCATCTAGTCCAACCCCCTTCTCACACAGGAGACCTATACTAGGGTTTTGAACCGCCAAACCTTTCTAATTGACAAACTCAGTGTCTTAGCCATTGAGCCATCTAGTCAGGACAAATGATCAGAAAATTGTCTTTTTCTATGACGTTAAAATGTGGGAATTCAAAGTATAAAGTGTTTTAGAATGGTAATTTAAGAGGAATGAGAAGAGTACATGTAGACCTCGACTTAAGACCAAAAATTTCAGCTGCTAAACACGACACTTGTTAAGTGAGTTTTGTCCCACTTAACATTTCTTGCCATGTTAAGTGAATCACAGAAATTGTAACACGGTTAAGTAAATCTGGCTTCCCCATTGACTGTGTGTGACAGGTCACAAAAGTTGGATCACCTGATCAGCTGGGACACTGCAAACCATCCTAAATACAGGCCAATTTCCAAATTATAGGGGTGCTGCAAATGGTTTAAAAACCGGTCCTAGTTGTAACTTCAAACAGTCACTAAACCAATGGTTGTAAGTAGAGGACTACCTGTGAATCATATGGATTCTGTTAGGTAGGGAAGAACAGTGTTGGAGAAGTCAACTAGAAATATTTGGAGAGCTTCTGGTTGCCCAACTCTGGCTAGGATTATGGAATTTACTTCATTATTTATTTACACATGCTCCTCCTTATGACCGGTTGTTTACAGGTAGTCCTCGATTTACAACCACAAGCGCAACTGGAAATCCATGAGAATCAGATCGTAAGTTGAGGTGCCCACATGACGTTTGTGACAATTGTTGAGGCACCCATGATTGGACTGCAAATATTACAACCGTTTTTTAAATAAGAGTTGTTAAGTGAATCAGGTAGTTTATAGCTCTGAACCCGTTCTCTTGAATGGGTGTTTTTCACAGAAAAGAACAACACAAATTGTCACGGGACAGAGATGCTACAACCATTTGTAAAAGTGAATTGGTTGCCAAATGCCCAAAATGCAGCCATATGACTGCCAGGGATATGTGACATTTCCGGAAGACTGGAAGTGCATTATGGGCCATAAAGCACTTTTTCTGAGGAATTCTTAACTGTGAACCGTCATTACAGTATATACTCTTCAAGCAGACTTTACATCTCAAAATAGAGAGCTTGGAATAACGTGAAATGCTCCTCTTTGCAAAACCTAGCACTTATCTGGAAATTTGGAAAATGTGTGTGCTGCATCCATTAGTAATTCTTTTAAAACAGCCTCACATTTCCCTGGGATTATGCGTGACAGCCTTTGCGATCACTTCTGGACATGGATACAGCTGCTTTAAAGAGCTGCACAAAGGAGCTGGACTCATAGCCCACTCCCCTTATTCCAAAAACACCATTTTGGAATCCAATCTAAGGCACCGTACAGCCTGGCACAATAACTTTCTTTCATTGACAGTGTTGCTATGGGAGCAGACAATCCGAGACAGTTACAATGTGGTGAATAAGGCTAGTGATGGGGTTGACTGTGGCTACTACGCGGACAGCAATTCAAGACAGTATTTAGTACGGAAGTGCAACATTCATGGATCCAAGTTAAGAATGTACCAGAGAAGTTAGAAATATTTTTTTTACCTTCAAAACGGGCCTGGTAGCTCAGCAGACTAAAAGCATTGTGATTAACACCAGCTGTCTGCAATTACTGTAAGTTCGAATCTCACCAGGCTCAAGGTTGACTCAGCCTTCCATCCTTTCTAAGGTAGGTTAAATGAGGACTCAGTTTGTGGGGGCAATAAGGTGACTTTGTATAAATATACAAAAGTATGAAGGCTATTGCTTAACGCATTGTAAGCCGCCCTGAGTCTCCGGAGAAGGGCGGCATATAAATCAAATTAAAAAAAAAACCACAGTCTGTTGCAGGTGCATTTTGATGGTTTTCAGAAGTAAACGCTCCCAACCGGGAATCATTTACTGTCAGAAACTCCTTATCTGGTCCCAAAATGGTACAGTTCAGGAAGAAGTCTGGACAAAAACTGCAGGTCCAGAACGTTCCTATCTTGGATCAATGAATTCTGCATATCCTTAACATTCAGGTGTCAGGTTTCGATATCGTCTCAAATAAAATAAATTGCATTTCCAAACAGATAGTCTTTGAAGAAATCTTTCATTTTATTAAGCATGACAATCTGCCCCCGATCGTGGCGTAGCCAACTCTGACTTCCTGACCCCAAACCCTCCCTTTCTGTTCCCCAAATCTCTGCGTCTCATTGGCCTTCTTCCAAATCACTCTCCCCATATCTACTACTTAAGCTCCCAGGAATGTCATCCCTCCCTCTCATCTCCTAGGGGATATTATCTTCAAAGAAAATAAGTATGTGAAATGTCAAGCGTCCTCTTGCCAGCTGCCCCCTCTTCTCCTTATGTCAGCACTAGAGTAAATGCAGGTTGAAGTGCTGACATCAGGGTTTTAGGTTATAGGCTTATCATTAACATTCTCTGCCAAAGTTTTCTTTTACTGTAAATCCTACATCTTCCCACTCCAGTTTACATTATTGTGTAGAGACTAAAAAAGGAACATTTTCAGATTTGCCATCCTGTATCATTAGGAAATACCCACAGTATCCCCACCATTGCTTTAAAGAGGTATCATCAGGATCCATTGTGAAAATTTTAAAATGAATAAGAAGTTTTTCATTGTGACCATTATCGTCATAATCATCCTCACTGCTACTAGTGTTTATCAACCTTGAACCTCTTTTGAGATGTGTGGATTTCAATTCCCGGGCTGGGGAATTCTGGGAGTTGAAGTCTACATGTCTTAAAGGTGCCAAGTCTGAGAAACACTGATTACTAGTACCACCAGGCCAAATCAATTCACTCCAGAATCTTTCCATTGATGATTTCCATTGAAATCCACCAATTTGGGTTAGGATGCAAATGTCTTTTCAATTTCTTGAAAAACTAAAGACTGCCAAGGGTGAATGACTGGACTATCTTTCATACTTGAGATTGGAACCTGGATGTCCCCATTTCTAGCCCAGCATTTAACTTAAATTATTTATTTCAACTTCACACTGGCTCTTCATAACCTCCCACCAAGTTTTTAAAAAGTTCAAGACGCTATGAATAACACCCCCCTTGTTTTTCTAGTTTCCAGTTCTTTGCAAGGAAATGAAATACCACTCTAAGTTCAGTTCCTAGTAGTCCTGAATAAAGGGAACATTTAGGTGGCCACTTCTTCAGGTTCAAAATCCCATTTGGAGCTTGACAAGTCAATAAGTTAACAGAATAACAGAGTTGGAAGGGACCTTGAAGGTCTTCTAGTCCAATCTCCTGCTGAAGCAGGAGACCCTATACTATTCCAGACAAGTGGCAGTCCAATCTCTTTTTAAAAGCTTCCAGTGATGGAGCACCCACTTCTGGAGGCCAGTTGTTCCACTGGTTAATTTTTCTCACTGTTAGGAAATTTCTCCTGAGTTCTAGGTTGCTTCCCTCCTTGATTCATTTCCATCCATTGTTTCTTGTCTTGCCTTCTGTTGCAATAACCTAATCTCACCCTATAGCCCCCAGAACTGGGAAAATGTAAGGTTGGGAGCAGCCAACGATAATCATGACTCTTACCCATGTTCTTCTCAGATTTTCTTTGGTCTAGTAACTTCCAAAGCAGTGGAGAAAGAAAGCACAGAGTCAAACATGATAAATGGTGTTCCCCAAAGCATCAAAAAGGAATGTGCTCTTTTCATAGCGATGTGGGAAGAACAGAGTAGATACTTCCAAGAAGCAGACTTGGCTTCAAATGTCTTCCTTGTGGGTAGCTGAATCAATAGCCCATTTATAGTTATCCAGCTTCTAGCATAAGCTTGTCACTGGCACGAGCAATGAATGAGGGGGTGTGGCCCACTGGCTGCATTTACATATATATACATAATAAGGATTATAATGAAATATAGCTTTCATTCATTGTAATGCTTATAACATTTTGTTCATGTATATTTATGTATGAATATATGCCCTGTAGGCATTTCTTTCTTTTTGTAGTTTTCTGTTAGGTTCCCCCACTCCAATTTCTATATAACTTTTTATAAAGATTGTTTGTGTTCAATTAATAATTTTTTTAAAAAAGTTTCTATTGGTTGTATACAGATTTTAAAAATCCTCATTCAGTTATATGAGCTTCAATTAAGAAGAATTGTGTGTTGTAGTTTTAGAAGCACAATTTTGCCTTCATAGGGATATATTCTCTCCCCCCTCCCCCGACAGATAATAATGGTATCATTTTTATAAGAAACGCAAGAGACATAACCCACAGATAAAGTTCCTTCGTAGTTTGTGGGCAAAGACTGCTGACAAAGCACAGAACAAAATTGTTGTAATCTGTGCCTAAGAGATGATTGCTTCCAATGGGCTTGTTCTTCCCACAATATTCTTCCCAATATAAATCACTTTGTCTTCAATTTCAGATGTTTTTACAGGCACTATTTGAAGGGGGGGAAAAAAACCTTGGCTCCCAGGCTCTCCTACTTGCTGGCCAAACACACCCAAGGCACTGCAGATACATAAATTTTTAAATACACTAGTGGGAAGGAAGGTGGGGAATCGGGTCTAGCCCCACCCTGACTGCAGATCTAATGGGGGGGGAGACTGCATGCAGACAGACAGTGGTCCAAAAAAGCCAATACAAACCATTGGAATGTGCATGGATTCCAAAGGTAGGAATTCTAGCGTTCCAGTGGGAAGATATTGTTCTAAAGTATCATGAGTGGGGATTCTTTCTTTTTCTTTCTTTCTTTCAAAAATGCTGCTGCTCTTTATCTAATCGAGAAAGGCTGCAGCTCAGTTAGTCTGCTTTTAATTCATCAGGTGCCAGCAAAAAGCTGCAGACACACCCTCACGCATGCCGAAGTGGATGCGTATACCGCAACATAGGTCATGTAGAGGTGATCAGGGTGGGGCAGCTGGGAAGGAGCAGACACTGGATTAGCACCGATGGATCCCGGAATACCGTCTTAAAAGCTTACAACAGCCTTCTAGGAACAATGCAGCATTTTGGAAAATGAATAATGATCCCTGGTATTGATTTTGCTTCCTTTCCTGCCCCCCCCTCATCAAATGCACCACAGAAGAGAGTGTACCAGAAAGAGAACAAAGCATATAGGTCCAGAAGCCAATTCTACACACTGTAGGATTCTGCTTTCTCATTGCATCGCTATCGTTTACCACAAACACAAGTGCAGGTGCTGGATTATTTTTACTACTCCTAAATCCACTGGCAATCCCCTATTCCATAATGTCTAAAATTATAGCATGATCTAGGTCAGGGGACAATCTCCAAGATAGGAAAGCCAATTTTAGCTCCTGCCCTAAGGATACAGGTGAATATTCCTCTTCAGTCTTTGGATGAACAAGTAGCACAATGGAGAAAAAACTGACTACCATCACAATAGATATACCCCATTGTCTGCTTGGTACAATGTCCCAATTTTAAGGGGGGGTGGGCTTAACATGTGGCAAAAGCCCAAGTTTCACTGAGGATGTGGAGTAGAGCATAACCAAGAAGCTTCTGAAGCGTAGGAACACACAACTGTTAAAAAGTTTGACTTTCTCAAAAAGGCTTTTTTCTCTGAAGGCCTGGCTGGGCATCCTTTCTGCCTTTTCAACATGATGTAGAGCAGTTGGAAGGGATCTTGGAGGTTTGGACTCCAACCCTTGGCTGAGGCAGGCAATCAGAATTTCTCACACATCCAGAGAGATTTAAGAAAGCAAGGATTTTTTTAAAAAGATGGTTCTTTTTTTATTTTTTAAAGTTTTTATGCTGCTTTCAGAAGCCCTTTGATGGTTCATCCCACGAGTGTCCCAAACACAGAAAGATGGAGGGCATCAACGCTGGGAGATGGGTGGGCACTGACTATCTGCCATTGTCTCTAGTTCTGATCTCCCAGTCTTTTTTAAAGCCTGCTAAGCTGAAATGCAACTCAAAGGTTTTTATTTTATTCCTTTCTACAGGCTAATTCAAGGGTGAGAGCAACTGGGACGATGTCAACAGCTTTGCGGAAGGCTTTTTTCCTATAATCGGGATTTACTGTACGTGAAAGCGGACTGGCCAAGGAGCAGGCTCGGAAAGTAACTCTGGGGCTTTAAGCTACTAAATCCCCCACCCCATAAAAAAAGTTAAAATGTGTGCTGAATAAAAAGACCGATCTGCTATGTAAAATTTAACAGTTTCCCTGCGAAATCTCCACTTCAACCACGTTGCTGCTAGAAAAAACGCCTCGGTGCCATCTCCGCCCCCCACCTGGGCGTTGTTTCTCTCCCACCCACCCCTTTTTTCCCCTGCTTTCAGAGACCCACCCGGCCATTACACGCGCCCACAAAACCCGGTGTCTGCAGCTGTTGCTGCTGCAGCCAGGCAGAAGCGCGACCATTGGGGTTGGAAGGAGAGCTGGGCCAGACAGACAGGAAGAGGATGGAGGGAGGGAAGGAAGGAAGGAAGGAAGGAAGGAAGGAAGAAAGAAAGGAGGGAAAGAGTGAAAGGGAGAGAGAGACGCGAGCGCGCCCGGCGGCCATGTGCTTCCCCGACTGCAGACAAAGACGGCTTGAAATGGTGGGCGGGTTTTTAAAAAAAAAATGGTGGGGGAAGGAAGATTTGGCGCCAGTAATGGCATCCGTTCTGCAGTAGAGGAAGTCGATTTAAAAAAAAAAAAAACACCCATTGTACTGATCGAGCTTTGCAAGCCAAGCTTTCCCTCAACTTGGCGCCCCCACCAATACTGTCGACTCCAGCTCCCATCATCCACACCCACAAACACCCTCTCAAGCATGTTTGCCTATAAGGGACGAGGGAAAGAAGCCCAAGATGTCTGAAAACTCGTTACAAGTTTTTTTTTTTTTACACTAGGAGGATTTCCCTTTCCAAAGCAACCTTTTTTTCCCCCTTTTGTAACATTTTCAGGCCTCGGGGTTGCAACAAAATTACTGGAGGCCGCGGGGTTTTTTTTTTTTCTTTTCTTTCTTTCTCCTGGCTTAATCCGAGGTTATTATACTAAAGAAGTGCAGCTCCCGCGGTTTGGTGCGGGATGGCGTTAAGGAGGATTTAATTTCAAGCCGGGATCTAAATGTCAGATAGGGACGTAGAAGCCACGGAGCCTCTAAACACTCCTAAATAAATATATTAAATATAAATAAATAAATTTAGGACCTTTCCTAAATTAAAAAAAAAAGGAGGGGGAGGATTTCCCCCTAATTTAAATGCTGTTTTATTAAATCCTAACAAAAACCGGAGAAAATGGTTGGTGGGAGAAAATATTCAAACTGAATTCCGTTTGTGGAGATTTTGGAAGTTTTATTTACGGAAATAAAAGGATTTGCTTTTTAAACGCCTTTCAAGGCATTTATACCTCTTTCAAAACATATCCGGAGGGGAGGGGCTAAATTTTAAAACGGGAAGAGCGCTTCGTGGGATTTACTCCCGAGTAAACCTACCCGGAGTTTGGTTTACACGCCTTGCAACCCCCAACCGTGCTTTACTACGGAAAGGGATTCAATTTAGTCTCCTAAATCGGTGAGCCGCGCCTCTTGGCCGAAAGCCACCTTTTGGATCCTTCTCTCCTTTTGCCTCGATCCCATCTCTAACGGATCAGGAAAGCGGGGTGGGGCTCGGATTAAAAAAAAAGGGGGGGGCCGCGTTGACACAGACGATCCCAAGGAACTTAATCGGTTCAGAAGAAACCGGGATTCGCTAGTCGCAAAAAACACACACACACACAAAACCGATACGGCGTCGTTGGATTTAGGCGGGGACGGGGGGTTTCGAACCCTGTGTTCGAATCCTCCCGTCTTTTTTTTTTTCTTCCTCCGGCTGAGTTCAATTTCAAGCCCACTTGACCCACTTCGCTCTTTTTCTATATATATATATATAGATATAGATAGATAGATAGATATAGGTCGGCTACACACGCGCACACACAGCCGCCCTTCCCATCTCGGCGCTTTTGTTCTCGTTTTGTCACTCGATTCGGATCTCTTTCGAAATTGCACTTCCTTTCCTCGGCCGCTTTGGCGCTAGAATTTACAGGCTACGGCGGATTATATCTGGCGGGCATTTGACTCCCCCTCTCCTCCGCCCCCCTCCCCTCCCCTCCCCTCCCCCCGACTAGAGTGGTGTCCACGGACAGTCCTCTCTGCCATTAAGGATCTTCTAATCCCATTCATTTCTAAATCACAGGATTAAAAGGGAAGGACGAACAAAGGCAAGGGCCCCTCGCTTTAGAAGGAAAATTAAGTTAAGATGGTTTTAGCGGGGGGGGGGAGAAGATAAGGGGGAGCCTCTTGTCCCCATCTTTTCTCCTCGGATAATGGCTTTAATCTAGAGGCGATCCCTTTATATACGGTACATATATTTATATGTGTATATATTTATTAGATATATATATAAAAAGGAAAGCACCGCTGTAACCGGGTTTGATAGCGATCACACCGGGTTTGTTTGGTTTTTTTTTTTTTTGCAACGGCGATCGAACAAAAGGTTTGCCCCGCAGCCCTTATAAATTTCAAAATTTAACGCAGCCACGTGCTTCTCGCCGCGGGAGCACTTCCGTTTTGCCACCGTGGCAATGGATGAGAAGGAGCAACATGGCAAAGCGTTTAAACTGAGCCGTTCCACCTCCCGCTGTTTTTCATCTTGGCTATATTATAAAGTTTCACGCTGGAACCCGCGTGGACTGGGGTGGGGGGGGGAGGAAAGAGAGAAAAATTGCCATCCTCACCTTCGCTCCGATCTGGTTACCACATTGCCCAGCTTGAATGTGTACGATTTCCCTCATTTTGCTTCTTAGTGCCTCGCCCGCACTTCTGGTGTTAATATATATATATAAAAAAGATTGCGCTAGCCGGACGCCGCTGCTCCTTTAAGTATATTATAGAACGTTGCGGAGCTCAAGGTTCTCTTCTCCGAACGCGGCGGCAACAGCGAAACGTTCTAAGGGAAGGTAGCCTGCGGAGAACCAGACAAAGCTTTTATAAACTGGCGGTCGGCTCGCGCTCTGATTGGTCGAAAGGGATCAGGAGCGCGCGCTGATAGGGCGGAGGGGGGGGCCCGATGGAGCCACGTGGTAAAAAAAGGGAGGGGGGAAGGCAGAGTTGGGGTGTGGTCGGTGACAGGAGGGAGTCGAGGAGAAAAATGCGATTTTTTCCTCCCTTTTCTTTTTGTGGCGGTGATAAAATGGGAAGGGGCGTTGGAAGGCTTGTCTAATGGGCGAGAAATGATAAAAAAAAAAACAAACAGCATCGTGCGTCCTCCGCATTACAGTAATACGCCACGAGATCTCGTCCGCTTTTGTGTTACGTTTCAATGGGTGATTCTTTCCGCCCTCTGTTTTAAAGAGTTTCGGCCATAATATGAGTGCAAAACGCATTTGCTGTAATGACTGCATTTTTAAAAGGCTCCGTGGTCTCTCAAAATGCCTAGCTAGCGAAGTGCCCTTCCTTTGTGGCGTGTTGCTTATACCTATCAGGAATAGGGAGGGGTCTTTTCAGCGTTTGAAAACGGAGGTGACAGAAATAATATAGTTAGATGGTGGGTCCCCCCAATCAAAGTATTTATTTAACCTGCAAAAATGCATTATTCCTTGGTACTAAGGGTTACCATGAAAGATTAGGAGTTAACCTCTTATACAATGATCTTATTCCTGGCTTTACCTAATTTCTTATTTTCATGCTGTTTACCCTCTCTTTTGTATTACTGCTGTAAAGTTGGGCTTAATGCAGTAGTGTAGAGTACTAGAGTACTCTAGTTTTCTACAGTGTGGTCCTAGGACCCACCCACCCCTCTGCCATCAAAAGTATTTGCCAGCCAATGTTGAAAAAATAATATATTAAAATCCCATCAAACAATCCTGAGATGCAGTTGTGACTGTGAATGCGTCAATGTTAATTTTATACAGGAAATATTTATAAATATCACCCTCACAGACAAAAGGCTCTTTACCCATAATCTTTAAAAATGAGCAGGAGCCCTGAGAGAAAAAAAAGTGTTAAGAAATTGGTTTTGGGGTAGCACGATAATATTTAGCTAGGTGCCACTTATGGTGAACAATAAAATGTTTTATAGTACTAATGTGAATTGTGCAATATGTACTCCTAATTGCATTGATTATTTTGCAAATGTCATAGTTTTTTGCATTAATGTATTGTATTTTAAAATGGACCCTTGAGGGCATATCTTGCTAAGGAAGAAACAATGTGTAAAAGAGATAAGGTTGTTGACAATGAACCAGTAATAGTATTATGGGGAAAAGATTGGGCAGGATTTAATTAATACAGATTGACGCTTATTTACGATTCCTCCCCAAAATAAGATCGAAAATGCAGTTGGGGAAAACTGCAGGAGGAGAGCTGCAATAGTCTAGGCTAGCCAAAAATCCAGGAGACGGTAGTGACTTTTTAGACCCACCAATATTATTTAAAAAATATTAGAGTGAACTATAGCTCCTTGAAACATTATATCTTTTAATAAAATCTTCTAGTGGGAGTGGGGGGGGGGGAGAGGCCAGCAAGAAAAAAGACATTTCAGAAGCAAAATCAAAATGTTACACTTTTCCATGGAGTACGCTAATTTTTAACATACAGAATTAGCAATTCATGTTTTGTAGTGTTTTTGTATAGTGAGGAATCTTGTTTATTTCTGGGTTTACATTTTTTTTTTTTTTTGGTCTTAACCTTTTCTAGTTTCTCTTAAGCTTTTAGAGAGAAACAAATCTGACATTCTACTATGTCACCATATATGAGGTTTTACGTTGCTTCCACCTACTCCTGAGAGGAAGGATTTTTCTTTGTTATTTTTCACAGTATATGATGATGTACAATAGAACTAAGCCAAGTAGAGCGGGAGGTCCCCAAACAGTTCAGATGCAGCCCCTTCTCTAAACAGTCAAAACCATTAAGGAAGAAATAGCTTACCATTCAGACACTAATTCTTGATTTGTGAGGCTGCCTACCTTAGAAGACCAACCAATTCCCTCAGCTATCAAAAGAATTTCTCTGTTGATTTCCCCCAGGAGCTTCTTCCTCTCTGCTCAAATTTCTCTTTGTTTCCTCAGCCCATAAATTTTCATGGCATGTTCTTTTTCCAAGCTGCTAAATTGCTTTTTCTTTTAAAGTCCCTAAGTTACTACCTGCAGTGGTTTTTTTTTTTTTTTTTTTGCAGCAGTTTCCTTCTGCACATGTTAAGCTCATCTTTCCTGACTCATCACTTACTTTGAGCTTTCTCTATTTTTATACATATGCCTGTCCTTGCTCCATTCCCCATAGTTTTTTGGGGAGGAAAGATGCATAAACCTGCTGGATAATGAAAGCCCATCTCAGTCAATATACAGGTAGTCCTCAATTTAACGACCACAGTTGAGTCCAAAATTGATGCTGCTAAGTGAAAAATATGTTAAGCCCCATTTTACGACCTTTCTTGCCACCGTTGTTAAGTGCATCGCTGCCGTTGTTAAGTTAGTAACACCGTTGTTAAGTGAATATGGCTTCCCCACTGACTTGGCTTGTCAGATCTCGTGACTCTGGGACACTGCAACTATCATACATGTGAACCGGTTGTCAAGCATCCAAATGTAAATCATGTGACCCCGGGGATGTTGCAATGGTCGTAAGTGTGAAAAATGGTCACAAGTCATTTTTTTCAGTGCCTTTGTAACTTCAATCATTAAATGAATAGTTGTAAGTCAAGGAACTTAAGGGACATGGAGGCTCAGTGGCTAAGACACTGAGCTTGTCGATCGAATGGTCGGCAGTTCAGTTCAAATCCCTAGTGCCGCGTAACAGGTTGAGCTCCTGTTATTAGTCCCAGCTTCTGCCAACCTAACAGTTTGAAAGCACATAAAAAATGCAAGTAGAAAAATAGGGACCACCTTTGGTGGGAAGGTAACAGCATTCTGTGCACCTTTGGCATTTAGTCATGCTGGCCACATGACCACGGAGACATTTTCAGACAGCGAAAATGAAACGGAGATGAGCACCACCCCCTAGAGTCAGGAACAACTAGCACATATGTGCGAGGGGAAGGACCAATCAACACTCTTGTTCCTCTGCAACTGGTATTTGATATTTGGAGATATTTATTTTATTTCGTCAAGCATGCATTAGATAGAAGATATAAGTATAAACATGTTTATGAATACATGAAAAGGATATGAATAATAGAAAACATTAGGACAGGGACAGTAAGCACGCTGGTGCACTTATGCACGGCCCTTAAAGACCTCTTAGGAATGGGGTAAGTTCAACAGTAGACAGTCTAAGGTTAAAGTTTGGGGGTTTGTGGAAGAAACCACAGAGTCAGGTAGTACATTCCAGGCATTGACCACTCTCTTGCTGAAGTCGTATTTCCTGCAATCAAGTTTGGAGTGGTTTACCTTGAGTTTGTATCTATTGTGTGCTCGTGTATTGTTGCTGGTTGAAGCTGGAGTAGTCACTGACAGGTAGGACATTGTAGCAGATAATTTTGTGTACTACCCTTAAGTCAGACCGAAGGCGGCGAAGTTCTAAGTTGTCTAAGCCCAAAATTTCAAGCCTGGTGGCATAAGGTATTTTGTTGCGAGCAGAGGAGTGGAGGACTCTTCCCATGAAATACCTCTGGACTCTCTCAATTCTATTAATGTCCGACATGCAATGCGGGTTCCAGACAGATGAGCTGTATTCAAGAATTGGTCTAGCAAATGTTTTGTATGCCCTAGTTTGCAGTTCAATATTACCGGAGAAGAAGCTACGCAAGATTAGGTTAACAACTCTTAATGCTTCTGACAAGAGTGCGCTGTGATAAACCCCTTTGCTCCCAGGGGCTACCAACCTGAGCCTGCCAACCCTCTGGCTCCTGGCCACTGACTTTCAGGGCCATTTGTCTTTGGGAAATGGGAGAACTGGGTTTTTCTACTGGGCCACAAGGCTATGTCTTCAATTCTCTGACCAACCCTGAATGTCAGGAGAAGCAGGAAGAGGAGGAAGACTTTTCAAGTGGCAGTCCTGGCACCTTTGTATCTGCTGCTGTAAGTGACTGTCACCAAAAGAGGTGTTTTCCACTCTGTCTCATTTGTGATGGAATCTGACTGTGAGTTGCAGGAGGAGGTGGCTCGGGGTGGGGTGTCTTTCCCAAGGTGCTAAGAGACAAGTTAGTCTTGTCCTTGGTGTGCAGAAGGAGGGCCAGGAGGAGGAATCCTCCCTAAACCTTCATATATCTGATAGTTTTGCAAAATGTGCTTTAGTCTGGCAAGATTCCTGCCTAGGAGTGAACAGCAGTAAAGAAACTACTCAGCAATTTGAGGTGCGGTTCTTGATTCCTTGTGCCTGACACACTGCTTCTTTTGCAGACGGCAATACTATTCTTTCTCTCCCTCTCTCTCTCTCTCTCCCTCTCTCTGTCTCTGTCTCTCTCTCTCTCTCTCTCTCTCTCTCTCTCACACACACACACACACACACACACACACACACACACACACACATCCCATCTGCTTAGTTGTAAGAGTTGAAATTGAGGTCAGCATTTCTTTAAGCTGGCACAGTTCCTTGCCAGTTCCCATGCTGAATGACAGTGGCATTTTTACTGCTGAAGTTCCAAAGAGCCCTGAATTTTGCTCTCTGGATCATTCAGGTCAGAGGAAAAAGGAAAATCAAAAGCTCTCATTATCTTGCCCTTGTGGTGGCTTTCATCAGGCACCAAGGCCTGGGTGGATCCATGTTCACATCCCTTTTGCTTATTATACCCTACAAACAAAATCAAAGCAAATCATAACATTGTGATAAGGGATCTTTTCTTTCCTGAAATAAACCTTAATATCACAGGAAGAAAAGTCGTATAATTAGAACTTTTGATGTCTTTTGTGTTCTCATTCCTCACCCTTGCACCTCTGGCTGTACCTAGCACTGAAACAGCTGGAAGATGGCTTAAAACAAAAGATCTTGTCAAAAAAGCTTGTCAATCAGAAAGGTCGGCAGTTTGGCAGTTTCAAATCCCTAATACAGGTCTCCTGGGTGAGCAGAGGGTTGGACTAGATGACCTCCAAGGTCTCTTCCAACTCTGTTACTGTTAAAGCACAAACAGAGAGCTAATTCTTAATCTCTATTATATTGGTTTTCAACATTTGTAATATTTTATTTAACATTAATTAACCTTTATCTTGTTGGAAGTTAAAATCTACCCCTCTCCTAGAAAAATGAAATATTTTAGGATATACTAAAAGGGCAGAATATTTCCCCTAAAAGGGAGGCAGAAACTTAGAGAAGCAGAAACTCAGCTCCCCCACACCTTTGTCAAAAGGCCATTAAGGCCTGGGCCAGTCCATTCTACATAACAAAGATTTACCTCCTGCAGGCAGAGCCATTTAATTGCCCTTCATTGCACCACCCACCAAGTTTCAACCAAACTTAGCACACAGACAAGGTGAAAGGCTAGCTATGACCTCTGACAGCAACCATTCAGGATACCCTTCCTGTGCTCCAGGAAGTTCAGAGCCAGAGAGGGTATAAAAGCCAGGGACTCTCAGCATCTCCTCCAGTGGTGGGTTCCTCCCAGTTCCGCCCGGTTCCGCCGAGCTGGTAGCAGTGACGATATGACGTCACCGAACCGGTTCTGGCCCCCCGCCCTTGTTATTCTTACCTTTTATTTGGCCCCATCCCCAATCTATTGCTGCCTCCTGAGTCCCAGCTGATGGGCTATAAGGAAAAAAACTGTTTAAACTCTTGCTGTGGGGCTTCCAAGGGCCGCCCTACAGCTGATCAGTGGTAAAAGGCAATTTGGTGGTAGACCGGTGCCTGCAAAAATAAATGGGTAAATTTTCAAGAGCCAGTAATGATGGAGACTTGGGAAAAGATTTGGATTAGAAATGTGAAATTTACACAAGCACAAAATTTAAGAGAAAATTTTTATAAAATGTTTTATAGATGGCACTTAGATCCCAAAAAATTATCATGTATGTATCCTAATGTGCAAGCTAAATGTTGGAGATGTGACTGTGATGATGCAACTTATTATCATATATGGTGGACTTGTAGAAAAATCAAAGCATTTTGGATAAAGATTTGGTGGGTGGTGCAGAATATTCTTAAAAAGAGACTGAAATTTACTCCACAGTTGTTCTTACTGGGTATAACTACGGACTGTACAGTTGCAGAGACTAAATTGATTTTGAACTTGATAACAGCAGCAAGATTGTTGGTAGCACAACACTGGAAGAAGGATTTTTTGCCTACTATTGATGATTGGATATTGAAAGTAACTAATTTAGTTGAAATGGCTAAAATCTCAGCATATCTGAAGGATCACACACAAGAAAGGTATATACAGGACTGGAGAAGATGGATTGATTATATACAAAATAAGTATCAGACCAAAAAATATCAAATAGCTTATGAATGATCTTTTTTATTTGTATAAGCGCTATATAAGTGATATTAGAAGTATTATGTTTAAGAAATAGGACTTTATATATGGGGGGTTAAGAATTTTTTTTTAGGGGGTGTTAGTTTAATGATTGGTTATGCAATTTAGTTTATTGTTAAAGGTCAATAGAAATACCTTGTGTTCTGCTCTGGGAAGTCGGGGAGGGGGAGGGGGGGTTGGGAGGGAGGGTTGTGGGGAAATTGTGTTTGTTTTAAAACTTTTTCAATAATAAATAAATAAATAAATGGGTAGACCGGTCCCTGCAAAAATACATGAGTAGATCAGTGCCTGCAAAAATAAATGGGTAGACCAGTGCCTCCAAAAACAAATTAGTAGACCGGTACAGCTCTGCAAGCAGTTAAAAGCCTGGTAGACCAGTACCTCTGCTAAATCCTAAAGAATTGTCACATGACCATCAAGCCACGCCCACAAAATAAGCCACGCCCACAGAACCAGTAGTAAAAAAAATTAGAACCCACCCCTGATCATCTCCCTTTTTCTCCCCCTTCACCCAACATTTTCAAGACATGTGATCCATTAAAACCATCTTTCCAATGGTTTCCAGTGTCTTTTCCCCCACTTGGAACTGAACCCAGGGGGACATTTCTTCCAACAATCTGTTGCATACATTTTGAGCCAGTCAGTCTCTCTCACTAGATACCTCCCGTACCCACTACAGAAGCCTAGATTACAGCTGCCCGATTCAATAAATTTAAAATGACTGCCAGTCCAGATCTGGATAACACTGAAACTCTTTAGTTAAAGAGTTATACATAATGTTGATTAAGATGGCATTATCTACACATTTGGCCACTTCCCGACTGTCATCTGCTCCATTCTCCAGTCTCTCTGGAGCAGTTTGCCACAATCTGCGTGTTAAAAGCAAGTAATATACTGTAAATCCCCTCCTTGATCTGTTGAAAACTCTTTTGCATGGGCCTTATAATCTGATCTGATGTGGCCATCTTTATTAAATTGAGACAAGATATTCCATTGTTAAACAAGGCAGTTGTTGAATTGTGTGCAATTTTATGACTTATTTTTTTTTGCTACAGTTGTTAAGTGAATCACTGCAGTTGTGAGTCATGCAGTTGTTAAACAAATCCAGATTCCTCCATTGACTTTGATAGGTTCTCCTGCTTCAGGAGTGGGCTGGACTAGAAGACCTCCAAGATCCCTTCCAATTCTATTCTATTCACATGGTGATCACCTGACTCTGGGATGCTGCAAGCATCGTAAATACATGCTGAATTTTGTAAAGAAAAGTCGCTGAGTTTTAATCACATGATCATGGTTGCAACCGTTGTAAGTGCGAGGACCAGGTGTAACTCACTTCTTTCGATGCCATTTGTAACTTTCAATGGTCGCTAAACGAATGGATGTAAATTGAGGAATACATGCAGTTGCTGTAAAAAGCCATCGGGGGTTTAGTCATCCTCTCCCTCAAATTTGGACAAAGCATCTCATCCACAGCATCTTAAAAAAAAAATCAGCTGATGTAGCAGCTTGAAATGTGTGACAACTGGGCCAAAAATGACAATATTGTAGAAATACACAACCAGTGGTCGGTTCCGCCCGATTCGGCCCGGTTCAGCCGAGCCGGTAGCGGTGACGATATGACATCACCGAACCGGTTCTCTTCAGGAGCTGGGCCCTCCCACTCCCCCCACCCCCCCACATTATTCTTACCTTTTATTTGGCCCCGCCCCCAATCTATTTGCTGCCTCCCGAGTCTCAGCTGATCGGCTAAAAGAAAACAAACTGTTTAAACTCTTGCCACTGGCTTCAAAGGGCCGCCCTACAGCTGATCAGTGTTAAAAGGCAGTGTGGTGGTAGACCAGTGCGCTCGAAAAACAAATGGGTAGACCGGAACGCTCCAAGAAGAAATGGGTAGACTGCTACAGCTCTGCAAGCAGTTAAAAGCCTGGTAGATCAGTACCTCTGCTAAATCCTAAAGAATTGTCACATGACCATCAAACCACGCCCACAGAGCTGGTAGTAAAAAAATTTAGAACCCACCCCTGTACACAATCTATCTTGGAGCAGGCAAGTGCCATATGTAGCAATAGAACTTAGACTTATATACTGCTTCAGAGCTCTCTCTAAGCAGTTTAGAGAGTCAGCATATTGCCCCCACAAACAATCTGAGTCCTCATTTTACCGACCTTGGAAGGATGGAAGGCTGAGTCAACCTTGAGCCTGGTGCAGACATTGATTGGTGGCCTTATATGCAAATAAAATTGAGATATAAGACAGATTTGACACAATATGGATTCCAAAGAGAAGTATATGAATCAGGTAAAATCCTCCAAGGTACAGAAGATAAATTGATCAAAAAAATGTACAATTATTTATTAAGATACAAATTGGAAGAGGAGGTAGTTAAAGAAAATACGATAATTTGGGCAAAAAAATTAGGATACAATATTGAATTAGATAAATGGGAGAAATTATGGGGAAAAAATTTAATAAACCCCGGCTCTTTTATTAACCCAAACTTAATATTTCTTGCAACTACAACAATGTTCATAGTTAACATGATCTGATACAATATTTTATAATGTGGCAGCATTGTAAAGTTTTAAGCTGCTGTTGGAAGAAATATCCTTCTGGGCTCAGTTCCAAGTGGGGAGAAAGACAGGAAACATGGTGGCTGTTTGGAAAGATGGTTTTAATGGTGGACAGGATCACATGCCTTGAAATTCTTGGGTGAAGAAGAAAAAGGGCAGAGATGCTGAGAGTGCCTGAGTTTTATGCCCTCTCTGAGCTTTTGAATTTGAGCTTGTATTCTGATTGGTTGTCAGACTCCCATGGGGCCATGCAGGGGCAACTCTGTAGGCTGTGTTTTTGAGTCCCAAGCTTGGTTGAGTCTTGCTGGGAGATGTAATCCTCCCAGGTGCCAGGTGGTGAGTTCTATTGCTAGATGGGTAGAGGGCTAATCCTACCTTTGTTGGATTTTGGGTGAGGGCATTTGCCTATGAATAGACCTAACTATCTCTTTATCTCTTAAGTGCTGGCATCTGCTGTGGGCTATTGAGGAGGGTGGGTCTGCTTCCTGCCTAAAAAAACATGTTTCTCCATTTCTCATCCAGGGAAATATTCTGCCTTTTTAATATTTCCTAAAATATTTCATTCTTCTAGGAGAGGGGTGGGTGCTAACTTCCTTCACACTAAATGCTTTTAATTAATTTATTTATATCCTGGCTTTATTGTTTATACACATAACACAAACACACTTAATACTCCTTCCTCCTCCTATTTTCCCCACAACAACAAGAACCCTGTGAGGTGAATTGGGCTGAGAAAGGGTGTCTGGTCCAAGGTCACCCAACTGGCTTTCATGGCTCAGGCGGAATTTGAACTCATGGTCTCCTGGTTTCTAGCTTGATGCCTTAAGCCCTAGATCAAATTGGCTACTCTCCAGAGGTGGTATTCAGCAGGTTCTGACCAGTTCTGGAGAACCGATAGCGGAAATTTCGAGTAGTTCGGCGAACCAGCAAATACCACCTCTGACTGGCCCCACCCCCATCTATTCTCTGCCTCCCGAGTTCCCAGCTGATCGGGAGGAAATGGGGATTTTGCAGTATCCTTCCCCTGGAATGGGGTGGGAATGGAGATTTTACAGTATCCTTCCCCAGCCATGCCCACCAAGCCACGCCCACAGAACTGGTAGTAAAAAAAATTGAATCCCACCACTGCTTCTCTCTCCCTCCATACAAACAATGCCAGACTGCAGGGGAAACTTCTCCGGTTCGTTCCCCAAAGGCTCTCAAAAATGCTTTAAATGTTTTAATTCACAGTCAACTGCTGAGAGGGATGCTGAACATTAAAAGGGCAGGTTAGAAAGTTTTTCTTTCGCTCAAGAAATGGGTTTCAGAAGTTGAGATGTGTCATCTGTGGGAGCGAAACAGAGGTCAGATCAATGAAAGGCAGCTCTCACTGAGATTTTTTTTTTTTATCCGAATGCAAGCTGACATCGGGGGCATTTATGTACTTTACCTCTGAATAATTTAGGCACCGAGCAATGTCCATTTTGTTCCTCTGCGCTTTTAAAAGCACTTAGGATGTGTATCCATTTGGCCTCCTTCCAGAACATAGCTTTGGATACGTATCATTTGTTCTGCTGGAAGGTTGGTTTTCATTATTGTTGGAATTTGATCCTCTCTGAAATGGATTCACATGCCATCTTCAGAGCTTGCATACGAGAAAGAGTGATGTAGGCCTTCTACTGATGCACTTAAGCAATGTTGGTTTCTAGACATAATGGGTTTACCAGACCACGCGGTATCATTATAAGGATCATTATTTGATTTTTCACTGTACTGAAAACTCCCCTCTTTATTTTACTTGAGTGAAACTCCAAACTTTTGCCTTCAAGACCAGCCTTCAAGGAGCCATCCAAACTTTAATTAATTAATTAATTTTATTTTATTTTATTGTTTATATTTATATAAATATAAACTCTTTTCCCGAAGGACTCGAGCCCTTCTCCCGAAGGACTTGGGGCGGTGAACAGCCAACAGATGAAACACAAGAAATACAAAATTTAAAAACAGTATTAAAATCCAATTAAATTAATTTGGCCCACAATTAAAAGCACCCCTGAATTAAGACCCATAATTAAACAATTTAAAAATTAAAACAATTTAAAAGAATTAGGCCAGCCCGGCTTGTTGGAATAAAAACGTCTTTAGGGCATGGTGAAAGGTGTGAAGATCCGGGATCCGCCGTATCTCCGGGGGCAGCTTATTCCAGAGGGTAGGTACCCCCACAGAGAAGGCTCTCCCCCTGGGGGCCGCTAGTCTAAGGTGACCAGACGTCCCGCTTTTGGCGGGACAGTCCCGCTTTTGAGCAATTTGTCCCGCGTCCCGCGGCGTTTTAAAAAAGTCCCGATTTTTCATTCTGCCTCCTGAGTCCCCGCTGATGGCTAGAGGGAAAAAAAACTGTTTGAACTCTTGCCGCGGGGCTTCAAAGGGCCGACCTACAACTGATCAGTGTTAAAAAAAAACAAAACCTTGGTATATTTGCGGCGCAAGGCAGCCCTCGTTTCCTGCCGACTCGGAGCGGTAAACAGCGTCTGGTTCAGGGAGCAGCCGGATTTTGTTCTCCATTGCTCTCTCGGTCCCCTGCAAGCTCTCATCTCTCGAGAAGCCCCAACCAAAGTTTCCCGCGCCATTTCAGGGAGCGTTCCTCGAGAGACGAGAGCTTGCAGGGGGCCGAGAGAGCAATGGAGAGCAAAATCCGGCTGCTCCCCGAACCAGACGCTGTTTACCGCTCCGAGTCCCAAGCGACAGGAGAGGAGGGCTGCCTTGTGCTGCAAATATACCAAGGTGGAATCCTGATGCCGCCCTTACAGCGGAGAGAAGAAGCCGGATTTTGCTCTCCATTGCAGACACCAGATCGTAATGCACCACCTGCAAAAATGCGAAAATTTCCAAATGTAGCCCTGCCCTCTTACAGCTCTCCTGATGTTCAACTGTTGTCTCTCAAGGAGGATACTTGGCCAGCCTCATGCTTGATGTCTCCCACCTTGGCAGCTTTAAGACTTGTGGACTTCAACTCCCAGAATTCTCCACAATTCCCCAGAATGGGCTCGGCGGGAGTTGAAGTCCAAACGTTGTAAAAGAGCCACAATTGCCCAGCCCTGGGCTAGGGTAGGCTGATGCCGCGCGGATGGGAGGAGGGGTGGGCGACCCAGCAATTAAGTTGTGGTTTGGAGGTATATATGGGGGAAATTATTTGATTTATTATTATTGATAAATATAATTAATTGATTTGTAAGAAATTGGATTGCATGGAAATAATTGGAATATTCATGTTCATATTGATTAATATACAAAAAAGATAGTTATATAACTAATTGATTTATATTAAAATGTTGAATTTGTATTAAACAACTGTATTACATAATTACATAATTAACCAATGTGAGGATGGATATAAAAATAGATGACAATGGGAAGGGGTATAATATAGAATAGAAGGGAAAAATTGAATTTGATTAAGATTAGAGATGAGGATGAAGGGTAATATTGGTTTTTTAAAAAAATAGATGAGGAATAAATATGGCAAAAAGGAAATATAGAAATTGTAAATTTAATTGAAATGACTAAACGCTGTTTAAATTTATGAACCAGCCAAATATTCTGTTCAAAGAAAATACATTGTATGTTTGTATGTGTGTTTCTAATTACTGCTATTTATTCATATTTGTTCTCTTTTATTCTTTAAAGTTTAACAATTCATTCTTTATCTTAATATCTTTATATTTGTTTGGGGTTGGCTTTCTTCCCGTTCATCTTTTTTATTGTACAGCAATCTTTCTCCTCAAACCTACCACCTCTCTCTTTTCTTTCCTTCTTACTTTCTCTTCCCCCCACCCTCTTTTTCTCCTCCCTACTTCCTCTTCCTTTCTCCTCCTCCTCCTCTCTTCCTCCCTCTCTTACCCTCACTCCTACTCTTCCTTCATCCCTCTCTATTGCTGTATCCTTTAATGCATATGGACTACTCAGAGGGCTGAAAAAGTTATTTTTGACTGGTCCTCGCACTTTTGACCAGTCCTCGAACTTACGACTGTCCTCAAATTTTACGTTTTTGCCCTATCTTGTCACCATGGTGAAGAGAAGCAGTTGTGAAATGAGTGACATGGTTGTTAAGAATGCTGCACGGGCATAAATGTGAGGATGGTCATAAGTGTGAGGACCAGTCAAAAGTGTGAGGACCTGTCAGAAATGACTTTTCAGCCCTCTGAGTAGTCCCTATACACATAGCCATGGCCACCCGGTCACATGACCAGCTAGCCACGCCCACCCAGTCACATGGCCTCCAAGCCACGCCCACACAATAAGCCACGCCCACAATGGTGTCCTCCTTACCAATGTTAAAATCTGTTCACCTTACCCTATACACATAGCCATGGCCACCCGGTCACATGACCAGCTAGCCACGCCCACCCAGTCACATGACCAGCTAGCCACGCCCACAAAATAAGCCACGCCCACAATGTCCCTCTTTACCAATGTTAAAATCTGGTCACCTTACGCTAGTCGGCATTGTTTTACCGATGGCACCTTGAGGAGCCCCTCTCTGTGGGAGCGTACTGGTCGGTGGGAGGCTATCAGTGGCAGAAGGCGGTCTCGTAAATTTAAATATCTTCTGCTGTCTCTGGTTTAAAAAAAAAAGAGAGAGAGATAGCTTAGCTGTGTATTAAATGGTGAAGGAGTTGTGCAATTTAAATTAAATTTTGAAGGTTTTTTAAACATCTTTCAAAGGTAGAGAAGTTTTCTGTTTTACATGTTAGCCTCTCAGAGCAGGAAACATATACCTTCCTGTGAATTATTTAAACAGTGTTTCTCAGTGTTGGCAATTTAAAGATGTGTGGACTTCAACTCCCAGAATTCCCCAGCCAGCATGTTCACTGGAAAACTCTGGGAGTTGAAGTCCACACATATTTAAATAATAAAGGTTAGAAACACTGGTTTGGAATATGGAGGGAGCTGGTGAACTCAATTAATGATAACTATAAGCAGTGTACTTCAAATTTTTAAAAAATATAGTACAGGGAGTCCTCGACTTCATTTAGTGATGGTTCAAACTTACAACTGCACTGAAAAAAATTATTTATGACCATTTTTCACACTTATGATCATTGCAACATCCCTGTGGTCACATGATCAAAATCCAGACACTTGGCAACTGGTTCATACTTATGACCATTGCTACATCCCAAGGTCATGTGATCACCTTTGCAACCGTTTGCCAAGCAAAGTCAATAAGGAAGCCAGATTCACTTAACAAGTGGGTTACTAACTTATCCACTGCAGTGATTCACTTAAGAACTGTGGCAAGAAAGGTCATAAAATGGAGCAAAATTCCCCTAACAAATGTCTCAATTGACAACAGAAATTTTGGGCTCAATTGTGGTTGTAAGTCAAAGACTGCCTGTAATAACTTTACAATAGCAACCAAAATTGAGTAGCAAAAGCTGTGACACCAGGGGCACAGCACAAGGCACCAAATTGTTTTTTTTAATGTTTATTTGTTTTGTTTGTTTGTTTGTCAAGCACATATATAAGATAACAGATAAAAGTATAAACATGATTATGAATCACTGGCATCCTTCAGTCTCAAGAGACTATGGTATCGTGCTCTGGAAAGAGGTCCTAAAACAGCATCTAGTGTGACTAAAAAGGCCAATTCATCAAATTGATTATGAATACATGAAATGGATATGAATAAAAAGGTACCAAATCTCCAGTTCCAAGTTCAGAGATGCCCCAAGCAGTTCATGCCTGTTCCGGGTTGCCATAGACTCCAGACACTTGGAAAGGAATTTGACAAGGTCACCTGGTCTGCTTTAGGCTGAAGATATGCATCTGGTTATCATTAATCTAGTTAAAGGAGGGATTTAGTTCTGCCTGGAGGAAGAAGGGGAAGAGGGAAAACAATTAGCACAGCCATGGCAAGATAGAAAACGTGAGAAAGAGACCTCCAGAGCAGCCCCACAGAAACATTGGTGTCCTTAAACAGGGCTTTTGTTAATTTGGAGAGTTTTTCTAATACTAATATAAGGGTAAAGAGAATAGAATAGAATAGAATAGAATAGAATAGAATAGAATAGAATAGAATAGAATAGAATAGAATAGAATAGAATTTTTTATTGGCCAAATGTGATTGGACACACAAAATAAAAAAACATTAGCATTTCACCGAGGCAGCCTTTGGTGGCGCCACCTTGGATCATCCCCCATCTTGGATTATCCCTTGCACATATGTGCTAGTTGTTCCCGACTCTAAGGGGCAGTACTCATCTCCGTTTCAAAGCTGAAGAGGCAGCGCTGTCCGAAGATGTCTCCATGGTCATGTGGCTGGCATGACTAAACGCCAAAGGCCCACGGAACGCTGTTACCTTCCCACCAAAGGTGGTCCCTATTTTTCTACTTGCATTTTTTATGTGCTTTCGAACTGCTAGGTTGGCAGAAGCTGGGACAAGAAACGGGAGCTCACCCCATTACACAACACTAGGGATTTGAACCACTGAACTGACGACCTTTCGATTGACAAATTCAGCATCTTAGCCTCTAAGCCACTGCGTCCCTATAGTACTAATATATCCTATAACCGTGATGGCATTTTTGTCCTCCGGAGGGCCTCCAGGGGGATGGAGAAGGCCATTTTCACCCTCCCCAGACTCCTAGAAAGGCTCTGGAGTCTGGTGAGAGAGAAAAACGGGCCTACCGGGCCATCACATGCCAGGAGTGGGGGGAGCTGCGCATAGAATTATGGGTGTGGGCCAGTGGTGGGTTGCTCCTGGTTTGCACCAGTTCGCAAGAACCGGTAGTAAAAATTTCTAGTAGTTTGGAGAACCTGTAATAACATTGGCTGGCCACGCCCCCAAACTGGTCCCCAGCCCAGTCGCTGCTCGCTTACCCCGCCCACCTCATCAGAGGTTTTTTTTTTTTTTTTTACTTTTAAAAGCATTTTTTCTACCACCTCTTCGGCCAAAAAAATGCTTTTAAAAGTAAAAAAAAAAAGCCTCTGATGATCGTGCGGTTCAACTGGGATCGTCAGAGGCTTCTAAAAGCATTTTTTTTCTGCAACTTCTTAAGCTTGTAGAAAAAATGCTTTTAAAAGTAAAAAAAAAAGGTTGGCCATGCCAACCCAGTCACATTTCCCCCCCCCTACCAAGCCACCCCCACAAAATAAGCCATGCCCACAGAAGTAAAAAAATTTAGAACCCACCCCTGATGGCAAAAGGTTAGCCATCACTGTCCTATAACAATAACATAGAATTGCTGGAATTCTTTTCTTGACTCAGTCTACCTTGAGAACTGATAATACTGATGATACTTTAACCAGTACCAACTCATGATCTTACTCAGCAACCTGCATATGGATTTAAAGCGGAGAGTGTAGAACCCTGAGACACCCGAGATTGGCGCCAATGCTGAAAACCCAAGGCTGCATATGCATAACCATTCTGTCTTCCCTTCCCCTTCCCTTTCCTTCCGATTATTGAACACCACTATGTTTTTTTAAAGGAGAAATTGACAATTTTAGTTAACCCTTCGGGTGAACAAAAAGCAATAGAAGTTCAAAGGAATGTAGTCATGTGCTCCATTCAGGACAGGCATTATTTTATCCATATTGATTTTATTCTGGAAGACTTATTATTAGATTTATTCCCATTCTTTTATTTACAGTATATGTCAGCGGTTTGGAAATTTAACAGAAAAACCGCAGAACAGATTATGCATTTATATTATTTCAAAACATTTTCTGAGAATACAAGATTAGTTGGTTATCCCTTTTCTATGTAAGGATTAGAAAAATACAGGTAGTCTTACAACTCTTCATTTAGTGACCTTTCAAAAGTACAATGCCACTGAAGTGTTGGAAGTGTCATCAGACTCCAGGATCTTATTACCATATGTGGTGGACATGCGTAGAAGCAAGGAGATTTTGGACTAAGATACACACGTGGTTGGAAAAAATGATAAAGAGACATATTGACCTTAAACCAGAGATATTTTTATTAGGGATCTTACCAGAGACATTCAATAAAGAATTGCAATATTTAATTGTGAATATTTTAACAGCGGCTAGAATTGTATTTGCTAAAAATTGGAAAGGAGAGAAGATAATTACTGATGAAGAAATTATTAACAAAATGTTGGATTGTGCTGAAATGAGTAGATTGACATTCGAAATAAGAGAACAGAAAGATAAACAATATTATTTGATATGGGAGCTATTTTATCAATGGATAGATAACAAAGCATGGAGATGAAATACTATATATGAAATGAAATTTGGATTAAATGGGTAAACACTTGTTTTTTGTTAGAGGAAAGAACATTTGTCATCTCAATATATGAGATGACAAATTTTGAAAATTTTGAGAGCACGAAATGATTTTAACCGATCGAAACACTGTAATTGTTTGGAAGGATGATGTTTTTTATGTTGTTTTTGTTTTAAAAAATAAAAAAACTTTGCAAAAAAAAAAAGTACAATGCCACTGAAACAAGTGATTTATGACCATTTTTTCACACTTATGACTGCAACAAATGAAATGTAGCATGTCTAACCTGAATATAAAATAAAACCATTTTTGATTGATATATGAGAGATAAATTCTTATGGAATTCTTTTTATTTAAAAAAAAAGGCATATTTATATGCCAAAAGGCATATAAATACTGTTGCTTCCCTCTCGGATTCAAAAGGGTGGGGTTCACATTTGACATTACACTACAGTTTATAACACCAGTGGTTTTCTAAATCAAAACAGGATGGATGTTACATATTTTCCATCGTGGCTCCAGTTCTTCAAAATACCTCATTTTGAGCAGGAATTCAAAATAATAGCTGGATACTCAAGAATATGCTAAGCTTTTATATGGTTGGTTTGGCTTATGGCCTGTGTTCTGTAAATTTAACCAAAGTTGGATTATTCTAGAAAACACAAATGGTTTATTCTCATAGCATATCAAACACCATTTTTTCCCTTCTGTTCAACTGTATTTGATCCTTGGAGATGGTGCCTTTGAGGGAGTGGGGATGGCCTGGAAGGGGGACAAACTCTATTTCCTGAAACTCTATGGATTCAAGTCTTGCAATGAAGCCACAATGCTAAGCCACTTTGGGCTACTAAAAACCTTACACCTGACCAAACGGCAATTCTGGTGGCCAGGCATGAAAATGGTCAGAGAGAGCTATGTAAAAAGTTGCGCTCTGTGTGCTTCCATGAATCAGAGACCAGGGAAGACCCTGGGAATGTTATAGCAAGTGGCTGAGCCAACCTAGCTTTGGGAGGAAATAGTTAAGGACTTCATAGTCAAACTCCCAGAAAGTGGGGGGAATACTCTTATCTGGACTGTAGTTGATTTTATTTATTTATTTATTGGTTTGATTTATATGCCGCCCTTTTTCGGAGACTCAGGGCGGCTTACAATGCGTTAAGCAATAGCCTTCCTACTTTTGTATATACCTGCTTAGTAGGGCTTTTTGGCCCCCCCTAAGCGGTGTTCTATTTTATACAAAGTCAGTTTATTGCCCCCACAAACCGGGTCCTCATTTTACCTATCTCGAAAGGATGGAAGGCTGAATCAACCTTGAGCCTGGTGAGATTTGAACTTGCAGTAATTGCAGGCAGCTGGTGTTACTTAACAGTGCTTTAGTCTGCTGCGCCACCAAGGCTTAGAGATTTGATCTCTAAACTACCTCACTTGACAACTTCTTGACAAAGTTTATCAGAAGTGGTTTACAATTGTCTCCTTCCTAGAGCTAAGTGACTGACCCAAGGTCACCCAGCTGGCATTGTGCCCAAGGTGGGAGTAGAACTCATGGTCTCCCAGTTTCTAGCTTGAGGCCTTAACTCTAACTTCAAACTGGCTCTCACACAACATCTGAAAGGATTAGTACAGGTAATCCTCGATTTACGGCCACAATTGAGCCCCACATTTCTCTTGCTAAGTGAGACAGTTGTTAAACAAATTTTGCCCCCTTTTACAACTTTTCTTGCCACAGTTGTTAAGCGAATAACTGCTCTTATTAAGTTAATAAAACAGTTGTCAAGTCTATCTGGCTTCTCCATTGACTTTGCTTGTCAGAAGGTTGTCTAAAGCAGGGGTCTCCAACCTTGGCAACTTTAAGACTTGTGGACTTCAACTCCCAGAATTCTTGTCAAGGTTGGAGACCCCTGGTCTAAAGGGCATCAGGATGACCCCAGGATGCTGCAACTGTCATAAATACGAACCAGGCATCTGAATTTTGATCATGTGACATTAGGGATGTTACAACAGTCGTAACAGTGAGAAACAGTCATAAATCACTTTTTTCAGTGTCGTTGAAACTTTGAACAGTCACTAAATAAACTGTTTTAAGTCGAGGATTACCTGTACTGTATATGGTGTGGGAAGTGTACCCCAGGGGACAGTGCCAGGGACCTCATAGAACCAGAAACCTCAGAAAACAGTGCCAAGAGACTCAAGCCAGCCCTTCCCCCTTTAAGAAAATCAAGAAGCACCAGCTGAAAGAAAAAATACAGAGCAGCCCTGCTAACAGAACTGACAATAGAAATACTTAAGTAGAGCCTTTAAGATAAGGGGAATCAGGTTGAAAGTAACTCACCTGGAACTCCACTTTTCTCTTTCCTGGCAGAATTAACCCCCAGGATAGGAAAGACAAAGCTCCAGGGAACAGGATTAACCCATTAAGGCAGAAAGACAGGATCCAGGCAATCACCTTAACTAAAGGCACATACAAAATCTCATCAAATCACAACCAACTTCAAAGGGAAGATGGGTATAAAAATCCATACACGTATCAGGCTACTTTACTTGCAGCCCAGGAATGCTTGAGTTTGTCACTACCCTTCTTGCCTTCCTGAATTAAAAGGATTCCTTTTCTGGCAGCTGCTTCCATGTCTATTTCTTCTCAGCATCAGTGACTGCTTCCCAGCTGGGAAGGAACCAGGGAAATTTATTCCCACAATTGCTTTGTCTTCCACACAACTGGAAGCAAGTAAAAGTGGATTGTATTGTATGTAAATTTCTAAGTTCTTTAAAGTTTATGACAGAAGTTCAAGAGATAACCAGACCTAGGGCTTAGGCACTGTGGCTGAGTCAATATATTGGTTATGTTAATTTATGATTGTTGAATTGTTTTT
Source organism: Pantherophis guttatus (assembly GCF_059756535.1). Classification (NCBI taxonomy): domain Eukaryota; kingdom Metazoa; phylum Chordata; class Lepidosauria; order Squamata; family Colubridae; genus Pantherophis; species Pantherophis guttatus. Next base: position 254,589,576 of record NC_142064.1, on the reverse strand, counting down.
ACCTCTGCTGCTGTTTTTTGTCTATAGTTTTTTTAATATATACTTTATATTTTCTTTTTCTTTTAATATTGTTAACTGCCGAGAGTCATAAATTTCAGGTAGGTGGCGGAAGGAAGGATGGGTGGAAGGAATCACTGCAAATGGAAAAAATGCATTCCTGTAATTATGTGCGTATATACAACTTCATCTCTAACCCTGTCAACTTAATGAGGATGATGATGATGAGGCAAATGGGGATCTTCAGAAACAAGCTTTAGCTAATCTTATTATAAATTTAAACTGAACTGCAAGCAGCATATTCAGGGGAAACATAAACGGGTGGACAAAATTAGGGGGGGGAATGCAAAGTCTCCATTATTTCATTTAAGGAGGTCTCGGATCTCCCCTCTCAAAGGGATTTGATTAGAAAATTAAATGAATTTTTGCATGCAAATTGCATGCAAAAAGTACGGCTTCTGCTTGTGGGCTGGAAAAAAATCCGGGAAAATCTAGCATCTCTGCCGCCACCCAGCGATCGTTCGGATTTTGCAGCAATTTTAAAATCTGGCAATTTTACTTTAAGCGTGCAAGTCGAAGCCTTTTGCCATTAGATCGCTGCATTTCGCGCAATATTAAACAATATTATTTTCTATGAACGGCATCGACTTCCGCTATATGGAGACAAAAACAGATGGTAGAAAACTTGGGAGGCCAGACTTGAAAGGCAACTCTATGGTTGTCCTCCAAAGGGGGGGGTTGCGTGACAATACTCTCTAGCCTGGCGCTTCCTTTTTCTATGGTCTTTTTCCCCTGGGTCTTTCATTGGTTTTGGGACAAGCGGGGACCGTTTACTCTCCCGTCTTCCCAGGACTCGAATGGTCCAATCAAGAGAAGGAAGGCTTTTAAACGGCAGCGGAGTAGACGAATGAAAACTCTTCCTGCCGAGAGTGGGGTGGCGCGCCCAGAAAGAGCGATCGTCCTCCTTCGCTTTTTAGGGTGCCCGGAGGAGGGGTGCAAGGAAGGTAATTTCCCCCCAGCGGCTTTTCTAATTTTACCTGCGGACCCCTTCCTCTGCTTCCCCGGAGTTTAATCTGGAAAGGGCTACTGCGGCTTTAAGGCTTAAAGGGGCCATGCCTCTTTAAAAAAAAAAAAAGTTGGCTGCCATATAAGGTGGGGGTGGGGGGTGGGGGGACACCAGGAATTGGGGGCATCGCCAAAATTGGGGAAAAGGAGTAATGCAAGGAAGGGGATTAGATTTGGATCTAATAAAGCGGAGCGGGGCAGGTGTCCACTCTGCAGGAGAATTGAGTTCTTTTTTTTCTTCTTCTTCAATTGCAGGATGGAACAAACTCAGTTGCTGGAGTGGGATGGAGAAGGCGACTCCACGGATGGGGCTGATGCTGCTGCAAGGGAGACCCCTAAGCCGGTGGGGCGCCTGCATCTGCTGAGCAGCAAGTACGGCCCTGAGAAAGGTAAGGGCCTTCCTGGAGCTGCGTCTTCTTCCTTGGAGCCACAGGTGACCTGGTGGCTTCTTCCAGGTTTGTGGAATGGCAAGTCCCAGGTTCTCCAAAGCGCTCCAGAAGGCCAGAGAAGAAACACTGGATGGAAACTAATCAAGGAGAGAAAGCAACCTGGAATTAAGGAGAAACTTCCTAACAGTGAGGACAATTAACCGGTGGAACTGTTTGCGAAATTGTGAATGCTCCAACTACTGGAAGGTTTGAAGAAAAGACTGGACAGCCATTTGTCTAAAATGGTATAGGTCTAGCTTGAGGGGTGCGGTGGCTCAGTGGCTAAGACACTGAGCTTGTCAATCAAAAGGTCGGCAGTTCAGCGGTTCGACTCCCTAGTGCTGTGTAACGGAGTGAGATCCTGTTACGTGTCCCAGCTTCTGCCAACCTAGCAGTTCGAAAGCACGTAAAAAATGCAAGTAGAAAAATAGGGACCACCTTTGGTGGGAAGGTAACAGCGTTCTGTGCGCCTTTGGCATTTAGTCATGCCGGCCACATGACCACGGAGACGTCTTTGGACAGCGCTGGCTCTTCGGCTTTGAAACGGAGATGAGCACCGCCCCCTAGAGTCGGGAACGACTAGCACATATGTGTGAGGGGAATTTTTCCCTTTACCTATAGCTTGAGTAGGGGGTTGGATCAAATGACCTCCAACTTCCCTTCCAACACCATCCTGATTGATTGATCATTTCAGATTCGTATTTACTGATATGAAAGTGTTTTTTGCTATAGCGTGTGTGCTCCCTTCCTAAGCCACGGTCTGTAATAAGCTGTGTTACAATGTGGGTGTACAACATGTTTGCTTGTTGCTATTTTGGATGAATAATGGGTTCTCTGTGCTTGCTTCACTTCCTGCAGACATTTCATTACCAGGCTGCCTAACTTCATCAAGGTGTGGGGGAGTAGTTATAGGCGGTTTACATGTGGACATGTGATACCTTGCCCTACCAGCTTTGATAGGGTATTATTTCTTCCTTGACTGTTTTTGGGATGGGACATTGTTTGGGACAGTGCTTGATGATGTTACCTAGTTTGGGTAATGAAATCTCTGCAAGAAAACAAACAAACTCAGAGAGCACCAAAGTTCCCTCATTTCAGCCTGGAGCTACAAATATTCTCTTTTATCGGGAAGGTGTTTCTTCTTTGATTGGTCTTGTTTCTCTGGAGCCTGTTCTTGCTTATCTGGCTGTTGGCTAATTGGCATGTGATAATTGGAACTAATGAGGGGTTAGGGATCTTTGCTCCTGGCCTTGATCTTGCTTCCTTTCTTAAAAGGGTTTATAGAGAGAGTTTACATTTACATATTTCAGTGTCTCTCTTAAATGGTTGATTCCTCAAAGTGCTTTAACTCTTAAGAAGTCTCTGGGATTTTTGATGTGGTTTGGTGTAAGATATCAACAGCTTCCTTGATGAAAATGTATTAGTATGTTTGAAAAGAAGGAATTTTCATGTGTTCCAACTCCCAGTTTTCATGGATGTGTTTATCTATCTATCTGCCCTCACAGAAATAACATGTACTTGGGCTGTTGGATTTTTTGAGTTTGTTTGGGATCCTTTAGATCAGTGGTTCCCACACCAGCCAATCAGATATGTTCCCACTAAGCACAAGGATCTCACTAAGAAGACTAAATCCTACAACATTTTCCTGAGATTAAGCCCCATTGAAGACAATGGTACTTACATGCATAGGATTGTGTTGTAAATATGATCTTGAGGTGAGCTCAAATTGTATTTTGAATTTGTTAGGTACATTTATTTTAATATATATAGTAGTTAATATGATCAAAAAGCTTTCATTAAAATTATTTTATATTTATGCATTTCAGTTCTGTATGTTTTTAAACTTTATTTGCTGTTTTTTCATATCCCTTCATACTATTATTTTTTAAGTTCCTCAGTACTTCTACTGTCTTTCGTTCTTTTATTTTTCTCTTTCATGGATGCCATGTTCTTTGGAACATTGTTTAAAACAAGTTAATGGCCTTTTAGGCTTCCTCTGCGTGAGTAGGAGTTCACTTTTTGAATAGTAAAAATTATATGTCCTGGGGGTGGGTGGGTGGGGGGGCGGCAATCAGGATTTTAGAGATGCTTAGGTGGGGCATGGCCAAAAAAAGGTTGGGAACCACTGCTTTAGATAGATTGTTGTGGTGCCTGGGAGTGTACTAGTTTCAGAGTTGTTTCCATATATGGCAAATATATCCTTTTCATGGATTGTCTAGTAGTGGATAATCACATTCTGAGGAACCCAGAGATGCTTTTTGTTTCAAGAGGCAACTGGACTTTCTTGTTTTTTCTTTGAAGACATTTTGCTTCTCATCCAAGAAGCTTCTTCAGCTCTGACTGGATGGTGGGGGAATGGAAGGATTTATATTCCTTGCAGACAGTTGGTCATTGTCATTCTTTAAGCCAGGGGTCTGCAACCTTAAACAGTTAAAGAGCCATTTGGACCCGTTTCCCACAGAAAAAAACAACACCGGGAGCCACAAACGCTTCCTGTGCCTGACTATTTCTTGAGTGGCCACAAAACTAGCTTATGTAGTTGAATTAAACGTTCTGTTTTCTTCTGAAACTTTTCTTTTCTTGGATTTATCCATGGTTGGCCTACCGGGGGTTGAAAAGCTCAATAAATCGTATGCTGGTGGGTGTCGCACATTGGCGGTTGTGACGCATATTTTGAGTGACAGGGAGCCGCAGTAGAGCGCTGAAAGAGCCACATGTGGCTCCAGAGCTGCAGGTTGCTGACCCCTGCTTTAAGCTGACAAGATGCCTACAGTTTTCTTGGTGAGATTTTCGGCTAGTGACCCCCAGGGGGAGAGCCTTCTCTGTGGGGGCTCCTGCCCTATGGAATGAGCTGCCCCCGGATATAAGAAGGATCCCCGACCTCCGCGCCTTCCGTCGTGCTCCGAAAACTCTATTGTTCAATCAAGCTGGCCTGACGAAATAAATTAATTTTAATGGGTTTTAATTGGTTTTAAACGGGTTTTAGCTAAGGGTTTTAATAACGGCCAAATTGCTTTAATTTATTTTAACGGTTTTTAATTTTTGTGATGGGTTTGTTTTAATATGGCTGTACACCGCCCTGAGTCCTTCGGGAGAAGGGCGGTATAGAAATGTAATAAAATAAAATAAAATGGTTTGCCCTACCCACCTTTGTATTAGGGAGGAGAGTGACTGGCCCAAAGTCACCCAAATGACTTCTATGCCCAAATCAAGATTAAAACTCATGGTTCCCTAGATTCTATTTTAGCACCATGACTTAGATCAAGCTGGCTCTCATTTCTGCATGGCTGGCCTTTTGTGACGTTTTTTGTACCGAATGACAAAAATGGGAGTAAGTCTAAAAATTCAAGGAAGGATGGAATTCCTTACAATCATTCTTTTATTTCATAACTAAACAGTGGAACAAACCTTTTGACCTACCTTGATGAAAGCCTGGTTAGATTACCAGGATCTAAATTGGGGATGGGGGAAAAATTTGAATATGTATTTATTAATCACATTTATATAGCCCTCCTTTCCCCCAAAAAGTGACTCTGGGTGGTATACTCAAATAGTATTGAATATAATATTTGAATAGGATATTCAAATGGAACAACAAACATAAAAGAATATAAAAAGTAATTAAAATTGAAATTATCTATCTATCTATGCACACACACACATGTGTGTGTATGTATGTATTTATAATTTTAATGACTATATTCTGATTGCTTTAACTATTTGTTGTTCTATTTGAATATCCTATTCAAATAGTATGTGCATGTGTGTGTGTGCTAGGAATGGACGTTAACAACTGGGAAACCTTGACCTCCGATCGTTCAGCTAGGAGGCTTAAGAGACGCAGCATGGCCTTCTCCAATTTGAAGAGACACTTGTTCGGCAGGCTGAGGCAAAGAGGCAGTCCCGGAACCATCCGGGGGTTGGGCAGGGGACAGAATGTATCTGCCCTCAATGTGGAAGGGATTGCCACTCTCGAATTGGCCTTTTTAGTCACACCAGATGCTGTTTTAGGACCTCTTTCCAGAGCACGATACCATAGTCTCTTGAGACTGAAGGACGCCAATGGGGCAACCATGAAAGTAGGGATATCGGCATGGAGGGGAATCAAATCAAAGCCCGCCCCCTGTTTACGTTCATTGAGATGCAGTTTTAAAAGGCGTGAGCCTTTGGTCACATCGTTGTGGCTGTCATCTTGAATTTTTTGTTTGATACGTCTGCCTGGAAGTAAAAGAAAGGTTTTTTTCATATAATATTTTCTCTTTCTAGATTTCTGGATCTACCCTGGCGAGAACACCATTGGTCGCTTGGAAAGCTGTCATGTCTGCTTGCCTGCTAATTCTGTTTCCAAAACGCACGCGGTGATCGAGGTGCCCTCCTCCCACGGGCCCCACCTTTTGTATGATCAGGGCAGCTTGAACCGGACTCGGCGCCAGAGGATGAACTTGGTCCCGCAGGTCCGGTACAGCCTCCAGGATGGGGACACCTTGCTCTTTGGGGACGTGGGATGCCAGTACTTCATCCTGGTCCCGGATACCGATTATGACTCCCACGACGACTCCATGGCGGTGCCGCCGACCCAGGGAAGAGTGGAGGCCAGTGCGCTGGCCATTGAGGAAACGCCTGCGCCGGGCAGGAGAATAGGCTTTGGGCAAGTTTTGGTCCAGGATTCTGACAAGGAAGAGGAAGGGGAGGAAGTGATGAATGGGACAGGAAGCTACCTGCACCACACATCAAAAGATGGTAAGGAATCTGTGTTCAGACTGTGACTTTTGCTCTGGCAACTTGTTCTGCCCCAGCTACGGACCCCAAAGAACGCATCACACACACAGTCTATACAAACCTTAGTTTACTAAATTAAACCAGTCTTTTACAAAGAAAGTCTGTTAATTAATTTTATTAACAGCCTACAAGAATCCAAAGAATAAATAATTGTAATCTTACTATGGTTGGCAGAATGCCCAGAAGCAATTTGCAGGAAACAGATAAGAGAACTAAGATCGAGATGCGAAGGAATGTTAACGAAGTTGTTCCCTGCAAATTGCCTCAGTCATCATCCTTCCTTAAATAGGCTAAGGGAGTGGCCAATTAGCCCCAAGCCTTACTCTCGAGGAGACCTCCTCCTGAGGCGCCACTCCTGCCTTTTGGCAGCTTTGCGCGCCCATGCAGCGAGAAGAGGCCCCTCCTCTTCTTCCTCTTCACTTATGGGAGCTTCTGGAGGTTCTGGAGGCCCTGGCTGAATCCCCGCCTCTGGCACCACATCTTCTCCAGCCTCCTCATTGTCTGACTCGAGTGCCAGCTGCACAGGCTGCTGGAGCAGCACCACACCAGCCTCCTCGCTGTCGGAATCAGCTACTAGCTGCACAGGCTGCTGACGGGCCACAACACAACTGCAGGACCTGTACTATAGGTATTCCTTGACTCGCAACTGTTCGTTTAATGACTGGCCAAAGTTACGGCGACACTGAAAACAGTGACCTGTGACCTTTCTCCACACTTATGACCATTGCAGCATCCCCATGGTCACATAATTTACATTTGGATGCTTGACAATTGGTTCATATTTATGATGGTTGCAGTGTCCCGGGGTGTGCGTGTGTCCATGTGATCCCCTTTTGTGACCTCCTGACAAGCAAAGGCAATGGGGAAGCCAGATTCACTTAATGTCCATGTTACTAACAACTCTGGCAAGAAAGGTCATAAAATGGGCAAAAGCCACTTAACAACTGTCTCGCTTAGCAGCAGAAATTTGGGGCTCAATTGTGGTCGCAAGTCGAGGACTACCTGTATTCAATTCCTCAACTAAAATAACCAGGTCTTTGAATGCGAAGGTATACTTTGATTCTTCGGAGAGCAAAAAAACAAACAAAAACAAAACCCGATTGTATGATTGACTCATAAATCCTCTTTCTGAGAATCCAGGCTTCCATGTTGTCATTCTGTCCTTTAGAATAATACAAGAAGTTCCTAATATTTGTGAATTACATTTGAAAATTGAGTTGGAAAGGTTTCCTGGGAGGGACGGCAAAGTCCCAGGACTTCGTGTCTTCTCTATTTCACTCCCGTTCGTGATTGATTAAAATATAAAATAATGAAAATATAAGGCATACAGGTAGTCCTTGACTTATAACCAGTCACTTAGCAAAAGTTTGAAGTTACAACGGATTCCCGAAAAGGTACTTATGACCCGGTTCCAAAGTTACAATGGTTGCCCCCCCTCCCCCGAAGCCACGTGACCACATTTGGGGTGTTCAGCAACCAACCCACATTTGTGGCTATTAGCAACGTCACATGGTCATGTTTATGACATTGCTGAAAAGCGGTATTTACTCGGCGGCGCAACCAGAGCCGCTGTGGCTCAGTGGTTAGAGTGCAGTACTGCAGGCTACTTCGGCTGATCACCGGCTGCCAGCGGTTTGGCAGATCGAATCTCACTAGGCTCAAGGTCGAATCAGCCTTCCATCCTTCCGAGGTGGGTAAAAGGAGGACCCAGAGTGTTGGGGGGCAATAGGCTGACTCTGTAAACCGCTTAGAGAGGGCTGTAAAAGCACTATTGTCAACTTGCAAAGCTTTCAAGTTGCCATGAGCAGGAGGGAGGGAGAACTGAAGTGAATTCCATACATTCTTTCTGACCGCAATCAGAAGGAGGGTGTTAGGTTTCACAGCCAGCCAAAGTGGTTAATTGTAGAATGTGATTTATGACATGGCCAGAGAGGAGGGGAGAGACAGGGTCATAGGGGAACATAAATCTACGTAGGATCAGTCCTAACTGCATCCAAGTATTGCCGGAATGTTGCTCCTAATAAATGACTATATTTCCTTTGAAGTTTGGATCATGGCTCATGAATTAATTAGGGCATCTTTTGGAAACTTGACAACTATGAAGCGCTATATAAGTCTTAAGTGCTATTGCTACTTCTGTTTCCAGCAAAAAACAAAACAAAACAACACCTCACAGTGAACAAATGGGTTTGCTTTATGACCACAGTGTTTCCTTTGTGACTAGCAATAGCACTTAGACTTATATACCGCTTCACAGTGCTTTCCAGCCCTCTCCAAGCGGTCTTATAGAGTCAGCATATCGCCCCCCCCAACAATCTGGGTCCTCATTTTACCCACCTTGGAAGGATGGAAGGCTGAGTCAACTATGAGCCTGGTGAGATTCGAACTGCCAAATTGCAGCCAGCCAGCAGTCAGCAGAAGTAGCCTGCAGTACTGCACTCTAACCACTGCGCCACCACGACTGCTACAAAACAGGTTGTAAAATTTATTTTATTTATTTTATTTTATTTTATTTCCAATTTATATACCGCCCTTCTCCCTGAGGACTCAGGGCGGTGTACAGCCAGAATTAAGAACATGAAATACAAATATTAAAAAACAATTAAAATATATATAAATTTGGCCCAAAAATTAAAAATCACAAACCAATTTAAAACTTTTAAAAATTTCTTCTTAAGCCAGCCCGGCTTGCTGGAAAAAGTGGGTTTTAAGGGCACGGCGGAAGGCACTGAGGTCTTGGATTCTCCTTATCTCTGGGGGTAACTGATTCCAGAGGGTAGGTGCCCCCACAGAGAAGGCTCTCCCCCTGGGGTTCACCAGCCTACATTATTTGGCTGATGGCACCCTGAGGAGGCCCTCTCTGTGGGAGCGCACGGGACGATGGGAGGTCGTCGGTAGCAGCAGGCGGTCTCGAAGATAACTAGGTCCTATGCCATGGAGCACTTTAAAGGTAATGACCAACACCGTGAAGCACACCCGGAAGACCACCAGGAGCCAGTGCAGCTCGCGTAGGAGCGGTGTTACATGGGAGCGCCATGCTGCTCCCGTCACTACCCACGCTGCTGCGTTCTGGACCAGTTGGAGCCTCCGGGTGCTCTTCAAGGGGAGCCCCATGTAGAGAGCGTTGCAGTAGTCAAGGCGAGAGGTGACGAGGGCATGAGTGACTGTGCACAGGGAATCCCGATCAAGAAAGGGCCGCAACTGGCGAATCAGGCGAACCTGATAAAAGGTCCCCCTGGTTACAGCCGTCAGATGTTCCTCCAAGGACAGCTGCATATCCAGGAGGACTCCCAGATTGCGAGCCTTTTCTGTGGGGGCCAAAGACTCGCCCCCAATAGTCAGTGATGGAGTCAACTGACTATATCAGGATGCCGGGAGCCACAGCCACTCAGTCTTGGAAGGGTTGAGTTTGAGCCTGTTCCTCCCCATCCAGATCCGCACAGCCTCCAGGCACTGAGACATCACTTCAAGGGCATCGTTGGGGTGGCCTGGGGTGGAGATGTACAGCTGGGTGTCATCAGCGTACTGGTGGTATCTCACCCCGAAGCCACGGATGATCTCGCCCAGCGGCTTCACATAAATGTTGAACAGGAGGGGCGAGAGGACCGATCCCTGCGGCACTCCACAAATGAGAGGCCTCGAGGTCAGTCACATTATTTAGCATATGGCAAAATAAAGGGCCAGTCACATGATGTCCTGCTTTACAAAGGTCACGACTTAAGGCTGTAATTGGCAAGCTCAAGTTACGGTCATAAGTCAAGGTCTTATATTTGAGAGATGGGCAGCCTTATACATTCACTCAAATTAATCTCTTAACCGGAGAAGATGCTGTTTAGAGATCAATTAATGTGCTTTTCCCCAATAAATTTAAGAAATATGTATAGAAAGGCAATTGATGTGGGATGAAATTTTCCCATGGAACATTTCCCTGCATTTTTTCCCCGCAGTCACTGCTTTGAACACAGTTAAAGTGAAAAAAAAAAAGAAAGAAAATGCTTTAATGCTGATATTTCTTATTTCCATCTTTATCAACAGAGCCCGATTGCTCTAACAAAAATGGCTCAGGAGAAGGACAAGTGAGTTTGGCTTCCTTTGGTGTCTCCTCTCCTTCAGCTACTGTGGTGCCTGAAAGGTAAGTCATCATGTAACAAATTCCTCCGGGTTAAAACCTGGAATATTTTTGCATTTTTCAAAAGGAGTGTAAGGCAAGAGTCATGCATTTGGTTAAATTATGGTTTGTTACAACCATTATTTAGGGACTAAATAGCAGTTGGTTGGGTTCACACAACACACTTGAACAAAGAACATAGAATAACAAGTTGGAAGGGGAAACAAGTTGGAACTGGTTTGTATTTATCATGATTGCAGCGTCCCAGGGTCATGTAATCAGCTTCTGCAATCTTCTGACAAATGGGGAAGCCAGATTCACTTACCAACTAAATGTCTATGGAGATTCTCAGTCATCCAGATCATGGTTGTCCCAAAGGTTTTTTTCAAGAGGCAAAATCCACTTTTCCACTTTTTCAGGAAGTCCAGTTGCCTTTTGAAAAAGCACTTTTGGGACACTTAACAACTGGGTGACCAACTTAACAACTATAGTGATTCTCTTAACAACCGTGGTAAGAAAGGTCATAAAATGGGTCAAAACTCACTTAACAACAGTCTTGCTTAGCAGTGGGGATTTGGGATTCAGTTGTGAACTGTTGTAAGTCGAGGACTGCCTGTAAGTTAGAATCTCTGCCGTTGTGGAAAGCACTCATTTGAAGAATCTGGTAAGGAAATACCTTGTAAATGATTACTCAGTGGGTCGCGGGTGCCTTGTAGGCAGTGGTGGAATTCAAGTAATTTAACAACAGGTTCTCTGCCCTAATGATTTCTTCCAACAACCAGTTTGCCAAACTGCTCAGCAAGTTAACAACCGGTTCTCCCGAAGTGGTGCGAACTGGCTGAATCCCACCACTGCTTGTAGGTCAATAAAACCATGGATAACTAAATGCGGGAAGATTTGGAATCTATAGTGCTGAGTTAGTTGTAGGCTTTGCTGGTAGGAGTTGTGATGATGGCAGCCAATTTAAATGCCTTTAAAGAGGATTGGGAAAGTTTAAGAAGGATTAAGTTATCAGTGGTTTATTTATGGCTGTTTCCAGCCTCCTGTACCAAAGGGAGCCGGTCTTTAAGGTAGTTACTAGGTAGCAACAGCAAATGGGAACTTTTGCCCTCCAGTCGCATGGCTTATGAGCATCCTTGGTGCATCCAGATGGTGTCAACCTAACCAGGTAGTCAGACAGGAAACATGGGCAGATAAACTTATTGTATTGGGGGAGTGCAACAGTTCAGTGATTAAAGACAATTAAAGATGATCAAAGGCAATTAAAGATGCCGATTTTGTCAGCTGGAAAGCTGACAGCCCGGGGTCCGAGCGCCGATGGCTGATGGGGTGAGGTCTCGTTCTTGCCCCAGCTTCTCCTGACCACCTAGCAATTCAAAAGCATGGCAATGCGTGTAGATAAATAGGTACCATTTTGGTAGGAAGATAACAGCATTCTGTGTCATGATCATGTAAGTGTCCTCAGACAAAGTTGGCTCCCTTCACTAAGAAATAGATCAGCATTGCCCCCTAGAGTCAGGAATCTTTACTTACACCTATTACTTACACCTTGGATGAGGTGAAATGTCTTCAAAGAAAAACCAGAAAGTCCAGTTGCGTCTTGGAAAAAAAGGGGAAAAGAAGCACCTTTGGGACAATAGTTGCTATGAGTGTTGTATAAGAGCAGAAGTATTTCACATGAAATATATAAAATATTTATAGTCCATGCAGGGAACAAGTGGTATCTTAGAAAAAGTATCTGCTTTTCAATCATCAGAAGGTGGAGATCTTGTTATCTTAGTCCTGTGATCACGATGTTGTGACCCAGGCCCAAGTAGGTAGTATTAGATGCCAACAGTTCCAAAACAAACAGACTTTATTAGAACAGCTGAGAATTAACTCATTCTCAGCGTAGTCCAAACTAAATTAAAACAAATTCTTCTTAACACAAATTCTTCAGTCTAATCACCAACCGTGGTATAATTAGGCAAACTGCCAAAGGTTTCTCTTGGCTAAAGTTCAAAAGCAGAAGACACTGACACTAAGTCAGTGCAGAAGACACTAAGTGCAGCAAGACAAGTTCTTGAAAGTCTATCAACGTTGTTTTCCGACAAAGAGCCCAAGAGCCATTGCTGGTCTTTTAAGCCTTATGGGAGGGGCCAATCATCTCTTGGCCCTACTCCCAAGTCGTCCTCTTTGCTTTAGCTGCTCTTGCCTTCTGGCAGCTCTTCTCATATGTGCACTAGGAATAGGCTCCTCCTGTTCCTCTGCCTCTACTGTCAGCCTCTGGAGGCTCCGGAGTCTGCACATCACTCCCCAATGGCCATGGCCCCATCTCTGCCTCCGATGCAGAGCCCTCATTCGGACCTTCCCCAGCCTCCAGGACTGGCCCCTGTTCTACCTCAGCCTCATCGCTGTCTGACTCCGCTGCCAGCTCCTCAGGCTGCTGGCGGACCACAACAGGCGAACCTATGGCATGTGTGTCCGAAGTGGCACGCGAAGCCATGTCACTTGGCACGTGTGACATCGCCCGTTCCTCTTCTGGGTTTCTGGCGCGCATGTGCATGCAATGATCAGCTGGACTTTGTGCGTGCGGCACTGCCGGAAACCGGAAGAGCTGGTCTTCCGTTTTCCGGCGTGAGCATGCGTGCCGGCCAGCTGATCTGCGCATGTACATGCACGGAGTAACCGGAAGACTTGCTGGCTGGTGCCCATGCGTGCACCGGAAACTGGAAGTATCTTAGCCGGTGCGCGCATGGCCCCTGGGCAATTCCTCTTCCTGGTTGTGGCCCTGATGAGTTTGTGGGTGCATGAAGTGCTCCCTTTTTGGCACTTGGTGCCAAAAAGGTTCGCCATCACTGTTTAGTCCCTACTAAAAACAAATGAGACACTCTTTAAAAAAAATAAGAAAACTATTTTGGATATTTGTTTAACGGTTTAAATATGGGATACCAGGTATTGTATGTAGTCCACCCCATCAAATGGATACCAGATTGGAAGTACAGCTCAATTAATACAGTCCTTGACTTCTGACCGTTCATTTAAAACCAGTTTGAAGTTACTGAAAAACGTGACGTACAACGCATCCTCAAAGTTATGAGTGTTGCACCGCCCCCACTGTCACGTGATCATGATTTGGGTGCTTGGCGACTGGCTCACACTTATGACAACGGCAGCTTCCTGTGGTCATTGATTGTGATTTGTGACCGTTCCAGCCAGCTTCCAACAAACAAAGTCAATGGGAGAAACGAAGTTGGTTTTGCTTAACGACGGTGGTGATTATATTAACGATTGCAACGAAAGTCATAAAATTGAGAGTGGTCATGTGATGCCTCGCTTAATGATCTCAATGCTTATTGATACATTTTTCTGGTCCCAGTTGTAGAGTTATAAGAGCCGTGGTGGCGTAGTGGTTAGAATGTAGTATTGCAGGCTGACTCTGCTCATTGCCAGCAGTTCAATCCTGATTTGCTCAAGATTGACTCAGCCTTCCATCCTTCCGAGGTGGGTAAAATGAGGACCAAGATTGTTGGGTGAAACATGCTGACTGTGTAAACCGCTTAGAGAGGGCTGTAAAAGCACCATGAAGCGGTATGTAAGTCTAAGTGCTATTGCTATAAGTTGAGGACTACCTGTATTTTTCTAATTAGAATAAGTCTAGATAGCAATGTAGACAACTCCAGTTAATTACTGTGAGCTTAAATTGTTCTGCTTTCTGTTTGTTTCTCAAGTGATGATGAAACTGGAGACCCTTCGGTTGATGGCCCACTCTGCCCTGCTCTGCGCCTTTCCTTTGAGAGCCAGGAGGCTGAGCGGAGCCCCGTAGAGAATGGTGGTAGTCCTTCCTCCAACAGAGAAGACCGTGGAGAATCCACAGCTGCAGAACATGGCTTGGTGGAAGGCTTTCGTTTGGACAGCAATACAGATGTAGAGGATGAAAACCAAATGGGTGGCATCTCTGAAGCGCCAGCATCATTGGACCCGGAAAAAAGGGATAGGGGCCCAGAAGTGGACCCTGACACTGATCTGAATGAGTCTTCAGTGGTGGCTCCAGTTGTCCGTTGTCCCCAAACCTCAATGGAGCTGGGCAGTGATACGGATGCGGAGGAGACCGTGGAAAGCCCAGCTGTCTTCAGATTAAAGCTCCCCTCTACTTCTATGGAAAAAGAAGAGGATGACACCGATCTGGAAGCAGAAGTGGAAAATCCAAGCGTTGTTTGTCCAGGAAAACATGAGCCTGTTCCCCCAAAAGAAGGTGACTGCAAACAGTTGGAAGACAATGTAGACAACGTCCAACTTGGCGGGAAAAAGGATGAGGACACAGATGTGGAGGAAGATTTGGATAATCCAGAAAGCGGTGTGAATGCCCTGCCTTCCACTGCCCATGAAGATGTTGACACAGATGTAGAAGATTCATCTGTCAAGGGAAAGACTCTAAGTAGGACCAAGAATCGTGTAGTTGGTGGACACAGTGACAGTGAAGATGTTGACACTGATGTGGAAGATTCATCTGCCAAAGGAAAGACTCTAAGTAGGACCAAGAATCGTGTAGTTGGTGGACACAGTGACAGTGAAGATGTTGACACAGATGTGGAAGACTCAGCTGCCAAGGGAAAGACTCTAAGTAGGACCAAGAACCGTGTAGTTGGTGGACACAGTGACAGTGAAGATGTTGACACAGATGTGGAAGACTCAGCTGCCAAGGGAAAGACTCTAAGTAGGACCAAGAACCGTGTAGTTGGTGGACACAGTGACAGTGAAGATGTTGACACAGATGTGGAAGATTCATCTGCCAAGGGAAAGACTCTAAGTAGGACCAAGAACCGTGTAGTTGGTGGACACAGTGACAGTGAAGATGTTGACACAGATGTGGAAGACTCAGCTGCCAAGGGAAAGACTCTAAGTAGGACCAAGAACCGTGTAGTTGGTGGACACAGTGACAGTGAAGATGTTGACACAGATGTGGAAGATTCATCTGCCAAGGGAAAGACTCTAAGTAGGACCAAGAACCGTGTAGTTGGTGGACACAGTGACAGTGAAGATGTTGACACAGATGTGGAAGACTCAGCTGCCAAGGGAAAGACTCTAAGTAGGACCAAGAACCGTGTAGTTGGTGGACACAGTGACAGTGAAGATGTTGACACAGATGTGGAAGATTTGTCTGTCAAGGGAGAGATTCCAGGTAGGGCCAAGAACCATGGAGCTGGTGGACCCAGTAATGGTGATGATACCAAGGAGGAAGCAATTAAACCCCAGCTGGAGAACTCAGAAGATACTTCTCCTCAGAGGACCTGTTCTTCAAGTGGTAAGGAGAGCAGCACAGACATGAAAGATGTTCCCCTCAAGAGGATTATACCAGCAGGTCATAGTGTCGGTGAGAGACACGGTGATGTGGTTGGGTTGACAAAAAATCCTGATGTTGAACTCGAGATGAGTTATGCAGTTGGTGACCAATCTCCTAGGGACTTCGACAAGAAGGAGCCCTCATCAAATGCTATGCAACACAACCTTCCCATGCTCCTTCTAGGTAGTGATACAGATGGGGAAGAGGAGGCAGGTAATCCAGATGTGGAATCAATGAAGAGCCAACACATCTCCGGTGCAGAGTCCAGCAAAGGAAGTAGAGTGAGCCGTTTGGGGGATCCGGATATTGGATCTCTGGAAAAACCTTCACCTGGACAAGACAAGGACAGTGATACTGATGCGGAAGTGACATCCATGGGTCGTGATAAATCCACGGCTCAAGACAGCGATACAGACACGGAAGACGTTGTTCCATCTTTACTAAGAAAGCCCCTAGAAGAGAAAAGCGCTCAGATAATAATCCCAGGGAGATCCCAGGCAGGAGGAGAGCACTCTTCCACAGTGGGAATTGGAGTGTCCTTCAAATCTCGTGAAGACAACGAAGACACGGATGCAGAGAGAGAAGAGGAATCCTATTCAGCAGACGAGAGCAATACCGATGGTAAGGAGAAAGGGAGGAGTGAGAGAGAGAGAAAGAGAGAAATTTCAAGTATTGTTGTCTCCGTATGTCTACGGAGATTCCCAATCATCCAAGTCATGGTTGTCCCAAAACTGCTTTTTCTAAAAGGCAACTGGACTTTCTTGGGGGTTTTTTTCCCCTGTTGAAAATGTTTTGCTTCTCATCCGAGAAGCTTCTCCAGTTCTGGCAAGCCACGGCAAAATCAGGGCAGTTCTGGCAAGGTTAGAACTGAAGAAGCTTCTTCGATTGCTTCAATTGCGGTCGTAACTTGAGGACTACCTGTAGTTAGGAAGGCAGATGTGCACATTATAAAATAATTACCGGTATATGTTAATGCATTAATAGTAACTACACGTGTTTCCCTGAAAATAAGACCCTGACTTATATTTTTTTTTTGAACCCTGAAACAGGGTATGTAATTATGTAATCTGAATTCAGTTCTTTTGGGATTTAAAGTTAATAAGAAAAAGGGAGAAAAGGAAAGGAAAAATATTTGGAAAGTTATACCGTGCACAAAACAACTTCAGAAAAATACGCCCAGATCATTCCCTCTGTTGAACAGAGTTTCATTCAAAGATTGGCAGGTTCTAAATATGTTTTTCAAGACGTTCCATTGTTCAGTTGCTTGTTTTCTGCTACTGTCTGGTATGTACGAAATACTGTTTGGGCTATTTATCCATCTTTACTCAAGAGTAAGCACACAATGTACATGGCGCATTTCTTTCCACTGTTTCTCTTCTTTCAGATGAGCTTGATGTGTCCTTGCAAGCTACACAGTGTTACCTGCCGACTGCAACCATACCATCTGGACCTGAAAAAGCTGGCGGTATCCCAGCTACAGGTAAGAAACATTGCCGAACTTCTGGATCATCTGGAAGAGAAGAGACCTAGTGGCAAGGACCCCCTTAAAATCACTGAGATATACTGATGACGTTACCTAGTTGGGTAATGAAACGTCTAAAAACAAGCAAGCTCAGGGAGCACCCAGGACCCCACAATCATTGGCATTTCTGGAATGCGTGGGGAGCATTTTGAATGGCAGTTGATAAATCACAGAATTGGAAGCTCAGTTAGAAAAGGTTCAGTGACTCCTACATTCTTTATTTTAGCTTTCTTAAAACGGATGGTGTTTTTTTTTTTCCTTTCCTGGCTTGTGATTTAGAATTTCTGGAATACACCTGGTTGGCCGATGCATGACACAGAATTCTAGATTAGACGGACCCCTAGCCCGATCCTCCAGAACAGGGGTGTCAAACTCGATTTCATTGAGGGCCGCATCAGGGTTGTGTTTGACCTTGGGGGGCTGGGGTGGGCGTGGCCAGCTCAATGTCACTCATGTCGGTGACGGTTGCGCCTGTGATGGCCCAAGTGCTCTTCCAGCGAAAACAGGCTCCCAAGCTCCATTTTTGGCTGCAATGGCCGCCTGCAACCCTCTGCCAGAGAAAACAGAGCTCCATTTTCTCTGGCAGAGGCATTATGGCAGTGATGGCTAACCTTTTTGCCGTCGCGTGCCAAAAGAGGGGGGAATGCGGGGTGGTCGTGCGTGTGTGGGCCCACACCCATAATTCATTGCACCCCCCCCGCGCATGTGCGTGTGACCCCACGTGCGCTCCCCCCACTTTTGGCACATGATGGCATGGTAGGCCTGTTTTTCACCCTCCCCAGGCGCCAGAGGCTTTCTTGGAGCCTGGGGAGGGTGAAAACAGCATTCTCCACCCCCCCACCCCCCCGGAGGCCGGAAAAGGCCCATTTCCCGGCTTCTGGTAGGACCGGAAGGCCCCAAAAATCAGCTGGCCAGCGCATGCATGCGCGCTGGAGCTGAGGTAGGGCAACACTCGAGTGCCCACCGATATGGCTCCGTGTGCCGTCTGTGGCATGTGTGCCATAGGTTCGCCATCACGGCACTATGGGCTGCACTGTGACCCCGTGGGCCAGATCTAAGCATCCCGCAGGCCGGATCTGGCCCCCAGGCCTTAAGTTTGACACCCCTGCTCCAGAACAGTTCTTTCTTTCCCATGACTTATTATAATATGGATTTCTTTCTTCCACTCCCCAAGTATCTGATTCCGATTGTGCTCTAGAAGAGGAGCCCACTCAGGCATTTGACTTCAGTCCACCCTTTTTACCCACCAAACGTCAATTCAGGAATGGTGAGTCTCTTTTCCAACGAGAGGAGATTTTTCCATGATGGAATTTGTTGTCCAGGGCTAACCTCGACGACAGGGTGAAAAAGGGGAATGTACATTCTTTTAGATTTCATTACTTGCATTGAATTTGGATCGTGATCTATTGTTTTTAATTAGTTTAATCCCCTTGCACTTGCCCCAAATCTCTCATTTGCTTATCTTCCTTTCATTGATTGTACCTGAACATTCCTGAATAATTTTTTAGGATCTGATCACATTTTCTCAAGATCACAATATAGGTAACCCTTACACAATGGAGCCCAAAATTTCTTTTGCAAAGAGAGATTATTATTAAATGAATTTCGCTCCATTTTCTTGCCACAGTTGTTAAGTGAATCACTGCAGTTGTTAAATTAGTAACACGGTTGTTGAGTGAATTTGGCTTCCCCACTGACTTTGCTTGTCAGAAGGTCACAAAAGCAGATCACGTGTCCCTGGGGGGCTGCAACTGTCATAAATATGAATCAGTCGCTAAGTGTCCTCATTTTGATCATGTGACCATGGGGATGCCACAACCGTTGTAAGTGTGAACACAGGGTCATAAGTCACTTTTTTCAGCGCCATTGTAACTTTGGTCACTAAATGAGCTGTTGTAAGTCAAGGACTACCTGTATTCTAAAGCAGCTATATCTGACAACTCTTTTCTAGAAGGGGAATGTCCCAGAATGGGGGAGAAATTATTTGTATTTATAGCACGTGAGGTTTGTTCAGACCCCATCCTCTGTTTCTAATACGCTCTTTAAAAATGTCTTTGCATAGTTGAACCTTTCCACATTTTCTTAGAAAGCAGTCTGGGAAAAGAAGAAAATTATAGAGGAAGATGTTTCTTTGTGGGTTGGCAGGAATCCTGAATTTTCAGAAATATAATTAAGAGCATTTTAGCAAATGTGGCCTCTATAAGTAGTCTGGTGTTTAATTTGCTTAAAGCACTGGAAGTCCTGTTCCTCAATTAAGAAACTTCTGTCTGAGGTTCATATAGTTGGCCTACATTTCTGCTCATACAAGGTAGCCTTCGACTTACAAATGTAACGAAATCTGGAATTTCCACGGTAAGTCATGATGGTCATAAGTCAAAACACCACATGACCGGATCCAGTTTTATGACTTTTATTTTCTAGTGGACATTTAATCCAATGCCATAGTCATTAAGTGAAAATGGCGGTCATTCATACAAATTAATGTATTCCTATGGGTGTTGTGAAAGTTGGACCATAAGAAAGGCTGAGCGCCAAAGAATTGAGGCCTTTGAACTATGGTGCTGGAGAAAACTCCTGCGAGTCCCTTGGACTGCAAGGTGATCAAACCGGTTGGTCCTAGAGGAGATCAACCCTGACTGCTCTTTAGAAGGCCAGATCCTGAAGATGAAACTCAAAATACTTTGGCCACCTAATGAGAAGGAAGGACTCACTGGAGAAGAGCCTAATGCTGGGAACGATTGAGGGCAAAAGAAGAAGGGGACAGCAGAGATTGAGGTGGCTGGATGGAGTCACTGAAGCAGTCGGCGTGAGCTTAAATGGACTCCAGAGGATGGTAGAGGACAGGAAGGCCTGGAGGAATGTTGTCCATGGGGTCGTGATGGGTCGGACATGGCTTCGCAAGTAACTAAGATTGGGTGTTTTTGGTGGAAAAGGCTGCCAAAAAGGCTGAAACTGGCAAATAATAATAATAGTAGTAAATTATGATCATATGGCTGGAATACTGCAACTGGCTGTAAAGATGAGCCAGTTACCAAGTGCTCGAAATGCGCTCATGTGACTGAGGGTATGGGCAGCTGTTGGACACTTGATTGTAATTAGTTTTTTTTTGGGGGGGGTGAGGGGTCCATCATAACTGCGAATGGTCACTAAACAAGGACTACCTGTATTCTGGAAAGACGTGACACACAATAGGGTAGGCCGGTGCATACTGGCCCAGGTGGGCCCATACCTTGTTCAGGAAGAACGCCAGCATCTCTGGATCCCCATCGAAGCTGGGCAAGGGTAAAGGAAATTTTGAAACAATTCACCAATTCTGCCTGTGTTAAATAATAGTTGTTATAATGACCAGCTAGAAACGATGCAGTGACGAGCAATTTTGGGAGCAATTGCATACAAGGATGTTGCCCCTGTGGCATTCCATTCCTTCTTGAATTTCATCTCCCAACCTCCCTTGGGAAGCGTGGCCTATCGTGAGGAAAACTGGGAGTTGTAGTTCAGCAATAGTTTGGAAGGCCAGCCCTTGCTTACATCTGCATCAAGAATTGCCTTTGGAGTCCAGTTTCCTGAACCTCAGGCTTGATCTACCTCTTGTCACCTGAGGTAGAGAGTGGACAACAGAATTGCCAAGGAGAAGGAAGTGAGAGCTTAAAAACCTTTAAATTACCAAAAAAATTAAAAAAAATTAATTGTTTTTATTGTTTTTTATTTTTATAAAATAAAATTTTTATATTTATTTTGTAACAATTTTTATTGTTACAAATTTTATTTGTAAAAACATTACAAAACAGATGTTGAGACTTTGGAAAAGTGCAAAGAAGAGCAACTAGGATGATCAAGGGCCTGGAGACAAAAACCTGGATAGAGCCTCCAAAGAGCCTGGATAGCTCAACAGACAGCACTTAATTTAACACCAGCTGTCTGCAATTAAAGTAAGATCGAATCTCGCCAGGCTCAAGGTTGACTCAGCCTTCCATCCTTTCTAAGGTAGGTAAAATGAGGACCCAGTTTGTGGGGGCAATAAGCTGACTTTGTATAAAATATACAAAAGAATGAAGGCTATTGCTTAACGCATTGTAAGCCGCCCTGAGTCTCCGGAGAAGGGCGGCATATAAATCAATTTTTTTAAAAAAATACGAAGAACGGTTGCAGGAATTGGGTATGGCCAGTCTAGAGAAAAGAAGGATTGGGGTGACATGATAGCAGTCTTCCAGTATTTGAGGGGCTGCCACAAAGAAGAGACGGAGTCAACTTATTTTCCAAAGTACCAGAGGGCAGGACAAGAAACAATAGATGGAAACTGATCAAGGAGAGAAGGAACCTGGAATTGAGAAACTTCCTAACAGTGAAGACAATTAACCAGTACAACAGCTTTGCCCTCAGAAATTGTGGGTGCTTCATCACTGGAGTTTTTTAAAAGAGATTGGACAGCCACTTGTCTCAAATGGTATAGGATCTCCTTTTTGAGCAGAGGGTTGGATAGAAGACCTCCAAGTTCCCTTCCAGCTCTATTCTGTTTGATTGAAATTGTAGCTGGGCTACTTCTAATAGAGGGGGAGGGAAGTGATTGCAACTTGGTGTGATAAACATGAAGATCCTGGTAGAACTTCAAAGGTTTCCTTCACCTGATTCCCCTTCTAAATAAATTCATGGTCCCCATTGTTTCAGCAAGGATTGCTACTGGCCAGTTTCCAGCCTTTTCAGTTGCTTTCCACAAAAAAAAATGCATATAGGAACACATTAATTTGTGTTAATGACTGCCACGTTCACTTAATGACTATGGCATTGGATTAATGGCCACTACAAAATAAAGTTGTAAAATCGGGTCATGTGATGCTGACTTTATGACCTTCATGACTTAAAATGGAAATTCCGGATTCCATTATGTTGGAATGGATCAAGGCAATTGTATCCCAGAATACAATTGGAAGGACATTAGACAGGGAAGGCCTGCTTAGTTTTAAGAGCAAATGAAGACAATATGTCTCTACTCGTTGTCCTCCTAGTGACCAGCTCACCTTTGAAAGACAACAGTTCTGACCAGGAAGATGACATGCTGGAAGCTACCCAGCCATATTGTGAGGAGCCCCAGCAAGTCTCAGCAGAGCCCTGCGACAAAAAGAAGCTGGATCCAGAACGGATTGTCCAGAACCAACCCGAAGGGGACAAATGTTTTGAGCAGGTGCCTCAACCTGACTTCCCAGCTGCAACCTCTCCAGGAAAAGAAAGCACCTCCAGTCTTTCAGGAGACAACCCTCCGCCTCAGGCTGTGGAGTTGCCTGCTATGCAGTCCCCCTTGCAGACATCAGAGGGCGCCCCTGAAGAGGAAACTCAGCCTCTCGGTTCTGTGCAAATTCCCCTTGTGGTCAGCAAGGGGTCCTTCACTTCACAGGAAGAGAAGAGGGAGGAGGTCCCGGAAAGTGGAAGCCCTTCTTCAGAGGTGGTGGTGCCGAGACAGAGTGAGGCAAGTGAGTGGCAGCATGTGAAAGATTGTCATAAGGGGAATGAGTGGATTATGGTTCTCACTGCTGCAATGCATCGTGGAGGCTGCAATGCATAACGGGGCATCTTAGTTGAACCCGTTTTATTTACTTACTTACTTAGTTACTTACTTACTTATTTACACAAATAGAGTTTGGCTCTGAAAAAAGGAGTCTCTGCAGATTTTACTTTGTTAATCTTTGCCAACTATAGGGGGCAGTGCTCATCTCTTCTTTCAATGCCATTGAGCCATCACTATCTGAAGATGTTTTTGTGGTCATGTGGCCCGCATGATCTCACAGAGAGCTGTTACTTTCCCACCGAAGGAGTACCTATTTATCTACTTGCATTTTGTAAGCTTTCGAACGGCTAGGTTGGCAGGAGCTGGGGAGAGGAAGGGAGCTCACCCCGTTGCGTGGAGCTCGGGTCTCGAACCTGGGCTGCCGGCTTTCCAGCCAACAAACCCAGCATCTTAAGCGCTGAGCCACCACGTCATCTCCTCAGCTCTGAATAAGAGGTGAGGAAACTTGGAAGAGCGAGAGCGGTGTTTGTCAGCCTTGACAACTTGGAGAGGTGTAGGACTTCAAATCCCAGAATTCCCCTGATTCCTGGAATTCTGGGAGTTGAAGTCCACCTCTCTTTCAAATTGCCAAGGTTAAGAAACACTGAACCGGAGGTTGCGGTTTACATTTAGGGTGACACCAAGGGGCTATGTTGCAAATGGCAAAGGCTCCAAACTCTGCTTTGGAAACTTATTTTTTTTTTTTTCAGTTTCTATGGCCTCTCCAATTCAACCAAGTGATTCTTGGACAGCTAGCAAGTCTATAAAATTTTAAAATGATTTAAAAGATATTAAACCAATCAAAAACACCCATAAAACAAATACATGCAAACAAACAGCAGTCATGAGATTAATCTGTTAATAGAGAAGCCAAGCAATGGGGCTCTTCACAACATTTTGAGCCCCAGGCCTGGGAACCTTAGCCAAGTATCCAAAATTCTCGAATATTTTCTTTTTCTCAGAAAGGGGGCAGTTTTATTTCTGTTTTATTGGCGTTTTTAAAACACCGTTAAGTGGAACTTCAGAGCTTTTGCAACCCTGGATTTGGAAACTGGCTCGTCTCTGCTCTCAATCAGATGCAGATTTTTTAAAACTGGGGGGGTCATATTTCTCTTCCGGGGCCGAAGTTCCTTTCTGTCTTCTCCCACATTTATTCAGAGCTTCTCCAGAGTTCTTTTTGGCTTCTCTTACCCTCACCACAGGACGTGGTGGCTCAGTGGCTAAGATGCTGAGCTTGTCGATCAAAAGGTCGGCAGTTCAGCAGTTCGAATCCAGGTGAGCTCCCGTTTCTTGTCCCAGCTTCTGCCAACCTAGCAGTTCGAAAGCACATAAAAAATGCAAGTAGAGAAATAGGGACCACCTTTGGTGGGAAGGTAACAGCGTTCCGTGCGGCCTTGGCGTTTAGTCATGCCGGCCACATGACCACGGAAACGTCTTTGGACAGCGCTGGCTCTTCGGCTTTGAAACGGAGATGAGCACCGCCCCTTAGAGTCGAGAACGACTAGCACATATGTGTGAGGGGAACCTTTACCTTTTATCCTCACAGTTGTTGAGAATCTGTTGCAAAAAGATTCTCTCCCTGCTTCAGCACCATTTCATTCCCCTCCTTGGGCAGGGAAAGCCTTGAAGCTTTCATCTTCCAGCATAAATCCAAAATATTCCATGCGCCCGCTGGAACTGGTCTTTAGTGGCATTCCAGCAGTGCTTGTGATTCCTTTCGAGATGAGCCATAGTCATCTTGTGGGCCACATGCAATCTGGATTGAGGGCTCCTGGGGAACCATCACCTGCAATCCATATTGGGGGATCCACCAGGCTCAAATTGATACCTCCAAGTCCAAAGAGATGCTGTAGGTTTGAGGATGAGGGGACAGGAATGTGATTCCCCAGGCCTTCCTGCTCCAGGCTGCTGTTTTTCGCGAGTTGCGTACAGGTGATCCTCGACTTACGACCATCGTTGAGGCCTGGCAGTCACAGTCATGAATCAGGATGCTGGGTCATTGTGTGACTGGACCTGATTTTATGACTTTTTTTTGCATCAGTAGTCAGTAAGCAAAGGCCACAGTGGTAAAGTGAATGCCGCTGTTGTTAAGTGAAGGATCTGGTTGTTAAGTGAATCCATTGTTTGCTATGGGATGGAAACGGGGGGAAAAAACCATTGTAAATATAGGCCAGTTGCCGGGCGCTCAAAATGGGGTCATGTGACTGGAACTGGGGTGAACATCGTAACTTCAGCACCTTATATCATAAATAGCTTTTTTTTGAGGGGGGGTCCATTGTAACTTTGAACAGTTGCTAAGCAACCAGTCATAAGCCAATTATCTGTTATAGCCAAAAACTCTGGCAGGAATATATTAGCGTAGAATAGAGTTCCATTTCCCATTGGTTTATGTGAGGTAGGGAGCACGGCCTGCATTATACTAATATGTCCGTATCTCTGCTCTGCCCCCTGGTGGCAAAAAATTGAAATGGTGTTTTTCAATCCAGGCTGTTTCATCCTTTGGCTTTTTCTAGCTCCTGTGGATGACCGGGTGGAAGAAAACTCGGAATTAGTAAGAAAAACAAAGAACTCTAAGAAGGTAAACATCAGATTCGCCTTTATTTATTTAATATCCTGTCTTTATTATTTTGATAAATAATAAATATTACATATAAAAATATAAAACATACATATTAAACATAGCAATAGCACATAGACTTATATACCGCTTCACAGTGCTATACAGCCCTCTCTAAGCGGTTTACAGAGTCAGCATACCATCCCCAACAATTTGGGTCCTCATTTTACCCACCTTGGAAGGATGGAAGGCTGAGTTCAACCTTGAGCCTGGTGAGATTCGAACTGCCAAACTGCTGGCAGCCGGCAGTCGGCAGAAGTAGCCTGCAGTACTGCGCTCTAACCACTGTGCCACTGAGGCGCAATATAAATAATAGTTATTTGTTAATATATGTAATACACATATATATTTATATATATATTTATATATATCAGCAAGTATTGTGGGCCCACTTGGCAAAAAAAAGCTCAGGACCATATTGGTTGGAAACATACGGAAAAGGCCTTCATCCTACAGTGGATAGGCAGTGGATAAATGACGATGATAATAAATAAATAAATAAATAAATAAATAAATAAATAATAATAATAATAATAATAATAATAATAATAATAATAATAATAATTTATTATTTATTATTTATTAAATTTTTATACCGCCCTTCTCCCGAAGGACTCAGGGCGGTGAACAGCCAGGATTAAAATACATACAATATGAAAATTAAAATAATTTAAAAATAATTAAATCAATTAAAACCCCAATTTAAAACCCCTTACCCATAAAATTAACCAATTAAAAATTTTAAGCCAGCCTGGCTTGCTGAAATAAAAAAGTCTTCAGCGCCCGGCAGAAAGTACGGAGGTCTGGGATCAGTCGTATCCCTGGGGGTAGCTTGTTCCAGAGGGCAGGTGCCCCCACAGAGAAGGCTCTCCCCCTGGGGGTCGTCAGTCGACATTGCTTGACCGACGGCACCCTGAGGAGACCCTCTCTTTGGGAGCGTATTTGCCGGTGGGAGGTTATCGGTGGCAGAAGGTGGTCTCGTATATATTATAGATAATTATAAATGAGTTATTTTATGAATACCTCAAGGCAGTGAACATACGTAATGCTACTCCCTTCCCCTCTTTTCCCCACAATCACCACCACCTTGTGAGATGGGTTGGACTGAGGGTGACTGGCGTCCTTTATGAACCAAGAACTGATTTGGTGAAGCTAAATTCACATTTTTCTTATCTCATGGGGTAGAACAGGATAACCGTGATTGGTAAATGGCGGTTTGTTATGAGAACTCAGCAAATTGTGGTTTGTGCAACCCCCCTGCCCCATCTGATTAACTGATTCATGGTTTGGCATGATGCCTGAGCTCCATTTGATACCCTTAGGTGTTGGTGCCAGCCCAGGAGGATCCAGCTTCAGCAACAACCCCTGCCCATGAGTTGCGGCGCAGTCTACGATCTTCAACCACTTCCGCTTCACCCACTCCGGTCCCAGAAAGACGAAGCCTCCGCCGTCACGGATCTGGGGCCGTGGTTGCATCCAGCACCCCGGCTGCCCCAGAGAGCAGGCGTAGGGGGCTGCGGCAGCTCAGCAACGCAAGTCAGCAAATGAGGGAAGTGAAGGAGAGGCCAGAACAGCCCGGAGAAGAGGGGCCCAGGAAGAAGGCCAGGAATGGAGACCTGAACGCTGCTCCTGTCCCTCAAGGTCGAACGAGGGGCACCCAGAGGGCATCCAGGGCTGCCAGCAAAGTTACAGAAGTAGCAAAAGCCATCTCTGGCAGCAGCCCTGGGGCCAGGGAACCCACAAAACGGGTCCGGAGGGCTCCGGCTCCCAACCCTAGGTTAGAAGGGCAGACGGAGCATCCAAGGACTCGGGCCAGCAAGCATTCCAGCAGCAGCAGCAGCACTTCCGTGAGCACCCCAAGCCCAAAGGATTCTGGGAAAGGTGCCAAGCTTGGGCAGGTAGGTATCCAAGAAAAGGAAAAAAAAAAGCTGCCCTAAGAAAGCTTCCCTCCCCTTCCCCACCCCCATTTCAGGGCAACCGACCCTTAATTGAATCATTAGAAGGGCCACGTCCCCCTCTAGGCCTCATACATCTACAGCTGCTTAGACTGATGGATGTGGCTGCTCTTCCACACATCCTTTCCCATTCAAACCTGGCCCTTGACAGCCACAGGTGTTGTAAATGGCCCTTGGCAGACCTAACAGGATCCTGCTAGTCAGTCATCTTAAATGGGAGGGTCTCCAGGGTTCCATGAACCAATGGGGAGTGTCATGGGTGAAATGTAAAATTCGTTACTACCGGTTCTGTGGGCATGGCTTGGTGGTGGCGGGGGGGGTTAATGTGACTGGCTGGGCGTGGCCAACTTTTTTTTTTTTAACTTTTCAAAGCATTTTTTCTAATGCTTTGAAAAGCCTCTGCCAATCAGGCGACTCAGCTGGGATCGTCAGAGAGGCTTTTTAAAAAATACCTCTCTGGCAATCAGGCAATTTAGCTGGGAGTTGCCAGAGGCTTTTCAAAGCTTTTTTTAAACCACCTCTTCGGCCAAAAGGTTGCAGAAAAAATGCTTTGAAAAGCCTCTGATGATCCCAGCTGAGCCGCGCGATCATCAGAGGCTTTTTTTGTTTTTACTTTTAAAAGCATTTTTTCTTCGGAAGAGGTTGTAGAAAAAATGCTTTTAAAAGTAAAAAAAAAAAAAAAGCCTCTGATGATCGCGGGGCTCAGCTGGGCATGTGGGGGGGGGGCCGCAAGGATTTTTGCTACCGGTTCTCCGAACCACCCGCTGCCATCGCTATCAGATTGGGCGATATGGTACAAACCGGGAGCATTTCACCCCTGGGGAGCATCCGTCCCCAAACTGCTGCCTTCCCTTGATGCATTGTGGCCACAGTTCCTACAGTTCCCGGCTTTTGATCATTTCATACAGGTAGTTCTCGACTTACGACCATGATTGAGCCCAACATTTCTGTCGCTATGCGAGGCAGTGGTCAAGCACGTTTCGCCCCATTTTGCGACTTTTCTTGCCACGGTTGTTAAGTCAATCACGGCGGTTGAATCATGAATCTGGCTTCTCCGTTGACTGCTGGTCAGAAGGTCGCAAAAGGGGATCAGGACGCTGCAACCATCATAAATACGAGTCAGTGGCCAAGCAGCTGAACTTTCGTCACATGACCATGGGGATGCTGCAACAGTCATTAAGTGTGAAAAACGGTCGTAAGTCACTTTTTCAGTGTCGCTTTAACTTCAAACAGTCACTAAATGAACTGTTGTTAATTCGAGGGCTTCAAGTACACAGCTGCATAAGCCGAGTCTTGGAAATCAGTAAACTGGCAGGTCTATGTTAAAATACCTGTTGGTAAAAATGGATTCTAGAAGTTTGGGAGTGAATCCAACCTGATTAGCCTTGGTTTTGTGAAGCCAACAAACTTGGGGGTTGTTGAGCAAGGCCATCTGTCATTGGATTGTGCGACTGCTCAGGCCTTGTGAGCTGTCTGAAGGCAGGGCGCCCCCATCCAGGAGGTAAGCGGTGTGCTTGGGCCTTGGGGCCAGAGGTTGTGGCGCTCTTTCGCCAAGTCTTCATACAATTGGGGGCTGATGGGCTTTTTCGCCAGGAACTCGTCTTCACTCCATCTTCAGGAAGGAGGTTGCGGCGTCACAGCCCAGAGAGCAAAGCGACAAGTCAAAAGGCTTCATCAGGCAGTCGCACCCGGCGCACCACTGGACCTGGCAGCCCTGCCCCCAAGGTATGGCGTGTGCATTATTATGTTAGCAGGGAAGGGTTTGGGGCTGGACAAAGGAAGATGACCACTTGAGTTGCATTGGCTCCATCATTAACATGAAAGTTTTATCTGAGTTTCTTGCAAAAATCAAATCTAGAAGCACACACAGATAACTGATTCATCTGGATTCATTAACTTCTTTATATACATAATAACAGATGAAGTATTTACAATACCAGTAGTTGATTCTTCCAACGTGGTAGAAGTTACAGGCAGGAGAGAACAGTTAGTTTCATTTCAGCAGAGCAGACAAGCTAGTTTCATTTTAGATCTGAGCACAGAGCAGGCAAGCAAGTCCAGACTTGTTTAGTTTCTGTTTTCATTTCTGCACAGACACAGAAGCTGCAGACTAAGACACGCCCTGGCTCCAGTCTGTCTCAGCTCCCAATTGGGTGACTTAGTTGCCATGCCTATTCATTGGCTGACTTTGTTATCATGTCTCTGCCAGTTCATGAATAATCTGACAAGTTTGTCGATTTGCCTCCCACTTTTTCTTTCAGGTGCTGTTCACAGGTGTGATTGATGAGGAAGGAGAGCGTGTAGTGGCCGAGTTGGGGGGTACTCTGGCAGAATCTGTCTTTGACTGCACTCATCTTGTGACAGACCGCGTACGTCGCACCGTCAAGTTCTTGTGTGCCCTGGCTCGGGGAATCCCCATTGTGACGCTTGATTGGCTGGAGAAGGTAACTCACTTTTCTGATACGCGGAATTAGGATCGTAAGTCATCGTTAATCGTTAATAGCAATAGCACTTAGACTTATAGACTGCTTCCCTGCGCTTTACAACACTCTCTAAGCAGTTTACAATGTCAGCATATGGCCCCCAACAATCTTTAAGTCCTCATTTTACCAACCTCGGAAGGAGGGAAAGCTGAGACAACCTTGAGCCAGTCAGGATCGAACTCCAGACGGTGGGCAGAGTCTGCCTGCAATACTGCATTCTAAGTATTGAAGGGCTGTACCGCTTGTCTGTGCCCAATTTTTACCACCTTTTTTTGCGATGGTTAAGCAGATGTGGCAGTCATAAAGCAAACACTGCGGTTGTTAAGTGAATCCCTTGTCCACAATGGGCGTTTTTTTGACAGAAACTGGAAGTAAACTCTTTTTTTCCACCAAAAACATTGTAAATGGTGGACATGTGATTGCGGGATGTTAAAAATGGCCGAGGTACAGGCTGATTGCCGGGTGCCCGAAATACAGTCATATGACTGCAGGGTAGAGCAGCTGTTGGAACTTTGAATCTGGGTCATAAGTAGCCCTGGGGAGGTCTGTCGTAACTTCAAACAGTCACTAAATGACTGGTTGTAAGCCAAAAACTACCTGAATTTCCCCACTTTTTTTTTTCCAAGCCAGATTGATCATCCCAAAGGAGTTTTTTTTTCAGGAAGCAACTGGACTTTCTTCTTTTTTTCTTTTGAAGACGTTTCACTTCTCATCCAAGAAGCTTCTTCAGCTCTGATTGAATGGTAGGGAATGGAAGGATTTATATCCCTTGCGGACAGCTGGTCATTTGCATCCTTTTAGAGAGACGTTGAGGCCACCTGGAGGTTTATCTGTGTCCTCAGGGTCACCTGAGTGGTGCTAATGGTTCCTGTAGTCCAGTTGCTTTCTGAAAAAAAACAACACCTACCTTTAAGGCAACCATGTCCTGGATGACTGAGAATCTCTACAAGCCAGATTGATGCAATCCAAACTCCAGTTTAAAGCCCTTGCAAGGCAGCTGCAGGTAGATTTTTGTGAGAAATAAATTGATATTAAGGATTGGCCTCTGCGAGTCACTCCCAGGGAGGATTCATGCTGTTTCTCTGCATGTTTTATTGCTCTGGCTCTTGTTTCTACCCATCCTGCGTCCGCTGAGGCCAAAGAATACTTTCACACAATAGGTTATTTTTCTCAATACATACGCGTCTGCCTTTTGGAGGAGTCTGCCCAAGGCTAGGTAGCAGAAATATGTATTTCTGGGGGAGGACTCCTAGAACAAAGGAGGCATTTGTGCTACTGGAGATCTTACAATGACTCGTGTAGGAGCTCAAGGAGGCCATTTCTCCGAAGATGAGCCATTTAATCTTTTTTTTTTTTTAGTATAAGAGTGTGCTTCTGAGTTGAATTTGCTGTGTGTTGAGTTGAATTTGGCGTATTGAATTTGGAATGGGAGTATCCCTTAACACAGGGGTCGGCAACCTTAAATACTCAAAAGAGCCACAAAGGTCCTAACTGGAAGCCCCCTGGTCAATTCTGGAGCCAACCGGAAGTCTGGTTTCCCCACTACAGAGTCTCTTTCTAGTGCAGCATCCTTTTTCCTTTACCTGTCCTAACAGAAAGCCCTATCAATTGTGGAGCCGACCGGCGACAGGGAGCCACAGCAGAGGGATGAAAGAGCCACATGCGGCTCCAGAGCCACGGGTTGCTGACCCCTGCCTTAACGGATGGGATAGTTCAGTGCAGTAGTGGGATTCACTTACCCTTGCTACTGGTTCTTAAATGTGAGCGCATGTGCACTTGCTTTGCTCGCCTGCGCCACATCTGTGCCTGCGCAGAACCTTCTGCGCCTGTGCAGAGCGTCCGTGATGACGTCCGGGCGGGTGGGTGGAGCCTCCTGCCTCCGCTAGTGGTTCGCCCAAACTGGGTAGAACCGGTACAAACCCACCACTGGTTCAGTGGAAATAGGCAAGCTTTGCCTCCAGCTACAGGTAGTCCTCGACTTACAAACAGTTCGTTTAGTGACTGTTTGAAGTTACATTGGCATTAAAAAAAAGCAACTTAGGCCCTTTTTTCACAGTGATGATGACCGTTGCAGCATTCCCGTGGTCATGTAATTTTACATTCGGATGCTTGACAACTGACTCACATTTATGACAGTTGCAGTGTCCCGGAGGTCACGTGACACCCCCCCTTTTTTTTTTGCAACCTCTCAAGGAAAGTCAAAGGGGAAACCAGATTCACTTAACAACCGTGTTACTACTTTTAAGAACTGCAGCGATTTATTTAACAAATGTGGGGAGAAAAGTCGTAAGCTGGGGCAAGATCCACTTAACAGATTTCTCACTTAGCAACATAAATTTTTGTGGTTGTAAATTGAGGACTAGCTGTATTTTAATTTAAATATTTTCCAATAGAGAAAAACCTGGAAGCCTCTGACAGCTAAGAGCTCAACAGTAGGACTGTGGACAAGGACCCGTTGATTAAGGCAGGCCTTTTAAATTGGTGGCTCGCGGGCCTGGTACGTCCTGTGCAGGCCACTCCCACCCCGGCTCTGCAAAGGCAAAAAACGTCACGATACGTCACGATCCAGCCCGTGACGCGATCGAGTTCGATACCCGTGCATTAAGGGTTTTGCAAGTGTTTGGGATGCAGTTTGGAAGAGGTTTTTGAAAGAGAAATGCCTCTGTCGGCAACTCCTTAAAATTACCGTATCCGTATGCAAATGCAGCATCCATCAGCAACTCATTAGAATTGCATCTGTGTAACAAATGCAGCTTCCATCGGCAACTCCTTAAAATGACTTCACCTGTGTGAGGCACAGGCACCGCCGAAGGGCGATGCGCTGGAAAGTCACAAAGCCTATACAGAGGTGCAGCTGCTTTAATGAGCCTCCCAAGCATTGCCAGTATGAAGTGCCTCTTCCGCAGCGCTCCCAATTTACAGCACGTTGTAAATGGTTTGATTTAATGGCTCCAGGAATGAGGTGACCTGCTTCCAGGAGGGAAAGGAAGAACTTCCTGTATGTGGTTGGATCTCCCTTTTATTCATGCTTCCACCCCACAGAGCAGACGGAATGCTTTTTTCCTGGCACCAAACAACTTCCTCGTTCGGGACCCTGAGCAGGAGGAGAATTTGCGGTTCAGCCTCTCCAACTCGCTGCAGAAAGCACAGCAGAAAGGAGCCTTGTTCCAGGTGAGCCCATCGTTTGCTGTCTTGGGCCCAGGTGAATCCTCAAGAATCCAGTATCCTGACTACTATGAGAGAGAGTTATCCTCTCCTCACTCCCTAGTTTTCCCCGATGCTGAGAAGGTCCTGGAGCAAAAGCAAGCACCCGTTCGAATTTCTCACATTGTAAACAAGGGGTGGGGAACGACGGCCCTTTTATGACTGGTGGACTTCAACTCCCAGAATTCCTGAGCCTCAGGAACAGAAGTGGGGAACAACGGCCCTTTTATGACTAGTGGACTACAACTCCCAGAATTCCTGAGCCTCAGGAACAGAAGTGGGGAACGACAGCCCTTTTATGACTGGTGGACTACAACTCCCAGAATTCCTGAGCCTCAGGAACAGAGGTGGGGAATGACAGCCCTTTTATGGCTAGTGGACTACAACTCCCAGAATTCCTGAGGCTCAGGAACAGAGGTGGGGAATGACGGCCCTTTTATGACTGGTGGACTTCAACTCCCAGAATTCCTGAGCCTCAGGAACAGGTGGGGAATGACGGCCCTTTTATGACTGGTGGACTTCAACTCCCAGAATTCCTGAGCCTCAGGAACAGGTGGGGAATGACGGCCCTTTTATGACTGGTGGACTACAACTCCCAGAATTCCTGAGGCTCAGGAACAGAGGTGGGGAATGACGGCCCTTTTATGACTAGTGGACTACAACTCCCAGAATTCCTGAGCCTCAGGAACAGAAGTGGGGAACGACAGCCCTTTTATGACTGGTGGACTACAACTCCCAGAATTCCTGAGCCTCAGGAACAGAGGTGGGGAATGACAGCCCTTTTATGGCTAGTGGACTACAACTCCCAGAATTCCTGAGGCTCAGGAACAGAGGTGGGGAATGACGGCCCTTTTATGACTGGTGGACTTCAACTCCCAGAATTCCTGAGCCTCAGGAACAGGTGGGGAATGACGGCCCTTTTATGACTGGTGGACTTCAACTCCCAGAATTCCTGAGCCTCAGGAACAGGTGGGGAATGACGGCCCTTTTATGACTGGTGGACTACAACTCCCAGAATTCCTGAGGCTCAGGAACAGAGGTGGGGAATGACGGCCCTTTTATGACTGGTGGACTACAACTCCCAGAATTCCTGAGCCTCAGGAACAGGTGGGGAATGACGGCCCTTTTATGATTGGTGGACTTCAACTCCCAGAATTCCTGAGGCTCAGGAACAGAGGTGGGGAATGACGGCCCTTTTATGACTGGTGGACTACAACTCCCAGAATTCCTGAGCCTCAGGAACAGGTGGGGAATGACGGCCCTTTTATGACTGGTGGACTACAACTCCCAGAATTCCTGAGGCTCAGGAACAGAGGTGGGGAATGACGGCCCTTTTATGACTGGTGGACTACAACTCCCAGAATTCCTGAGCCTCAGGAACAGGTGGGGAATGACGGCCCTTTTATGACTGGTGGACTACAACTCCCAGAATTCCTGAGCCTCAGGAACAGGTGGGGAATGACGGCCCTTTTATGACTGGTGGACTTCAACTCCCAGAATTCCTGAGGCTCAGGAACAGAGTGGGGAATGACGGCCCTTTTATGACTGGTGGACTTCAACTCCCAGAATTCCTGAGGCTCAGGAACAGGTGGGGAATGACAGCCCTTTTATGACTGGTGGACTACAACTCCCAGAATTCCGGAGGCTCAGGAACAGAGGTGGGAAATGACGGCCCTTTTATGACTGGTGGACTACAACTCCCAGAATTCCTGAGCCTCAGGAACAGGTGGGGAATGACGGCCCTTTTATGACTGGTGGACTTCAACTCCCAGAATTCCTGAGGCTCAGGAACAGAGGTGGGGATTGACGGCCCTTTTATGACTGGTGGACTACAACTCCCAGAATTCCTGAGGCTCAGGAACAGAGGTGGGGAATGACGGCCCTTTTATGACTGGTGGACTACAACTCCCAGAATTCCGGAGGCTCAGGAACAGAGGTGGGAAATGACGGCCCTTTTATGACTGGTGGACTACAACTCCCAGAATTCCTGAGCCTCAGGAACAGGTGGGGAATGACGGCCCTTTTATGACTGGTGGACTTCAACTCCCAGAATTCCTGAGGCTCAGGAACAGAGGTGGGGATTGACGGCCCTTTTATGACTGGTGGACTACAACTCCCAGAATTCCTGAGGCTCAGGAACAGAGGTGGGGAATGACGGCCCTTTTATGACTGGTGGACTTCAACTCCCAGAATTCCTGAGGCTCAGGAATTCTGGGAGTGGAAGTCCACCAGTCAAAAGGGCCGTCATTCCCCACCTAGATCAATTTCATCCCAGTTTAGTGGCCTCCAGGCCCATGAAACAACAGCTCCATAATCACAAGTCCACACACACATACCTATGAACAGGGTATTGGGGGATTGTGGGGAATGCGATTTGACTCAACGCACCTGTAAAGGGAAGGGAACCAGGCTGTGTGAAAGCTGCAGGTTTGGCTTTAGGCCCATCAGCTGCCAGCCTGCTATATGATATGATGTTCCTTTCCTTTTTTTTTTTGCCCACATCCCTGGCAAACATGGGTAATCCTCGACTTATCACTATAATTGAGACTGCAATTACAGCTAAGTCATTGTGGTCCTTCAGTGGCTCATACATGACCACGCCTGATTGTACATGGTGGCAATTGTTAAACAAATGCCAGTGCCACTGAGTAAACGTTGTTAAGCCAAGGCAGTGATCATTAAGCAAATCCAATTTACCCAACGTGTGTTTTTTGCTGGAAACCAGCAAAAAGAAAAAAACTGTGATCATTTGACTGCAGGACGCTGCAAATAGCCCTGGCTCCCAAAACATGATCACATGACCGACCACCAGAGACAAGTCTTATGGCCATCAGAACTTCAAAATCAGGGCATTTGGGGAGGTGTGTTGTTAACTTCAAATGGGCGCTATGTGACTGGCCGTTAAGTGAGGACTGCTTGTGTTAGTACTCCAGAGTTTCTTTCTTTCCCAGGGCTACGAGATCCATGTCACTCCTAACGTGAAGCCAGAACCAGAACACATGAAAGACATTGTTAAATGCAGCGGTGGGACCTTATTACCAAGAATGCCGCGGGCCTTTAAGGTGAGTCGGAGCTGTTATTTGGTTGATTTTTTTGTTTTATTACTACACGGAGTTATAAGTTGGGCTGAGAGAGGGTGGCTGGCCCAGAGTCTAGCACCGTGATAGCGAACCTATGGCACGTGTCAGAGGTGGCACGCAGTGCTCTTTCTGTGGGCACGCGAGCCGTAGACCCAGTTCAGCTCTGCCACACATGCACGCGCATCTCCCACTGGCCAGCTGGTCTTCAGGTCTCTGCCATGCATGCGCGGGGGGGGGCAGGGTGCATGCAGAGGGCTGTGCACGGCTGTGGGGACTGGGGTGCATGCGACGGGGCTGTGCGTGGGGGCTACACACATGCATGGGGCTCATGCACGGGGGCTGCACACACATTGCATTTTGGGGTTTGGCCGTGCGCATGCTTTGGGCACTCAGTCCGGAAAAGGAAGCTTCCATGGTTGAGGACTACAACTTGGGTCTCCCTATTCCTGGTTCAACACTTTCACCATAACCTTGGTTAACTTAATTACAGGTGATCCTCGACTTGCGCCCACAATTGAACCCAATATTTCCGTTGCTAAGCGAGTTGTTAAGTGAGCTTTGCCCCACTTTTACGACCTTTCTTGCCACAGTTACGAAGTGAATCACGGCAGTTGTTAAGCTAATAAAATTTATGTTCACTGTTTGTTATTATTTCTGTTGTAAGCCGACCAGAGTCCTTTGGGAGTTGGGCGGCATAGAAACATGATTAATTAAATTAAATTAAATTAATAACACAGTTGTTAAGTGAATTTGGCTTCCCCAAATTGACTTTGTGTATTAGAAAATGGCAAAAGGGTCCACATGATCCCGGGACATTGCAACCATTATAAATATGAGACGGTTGCCAAGCATTTAAATTTTGATCCCGTGAGCATGGAGTTGTTGCCACAGTAGTGGGGGGGGGGGGGGAAGAGGGCCGTTAAGTCACTTTTTTTGCTGCCATTGTGACTTTTGAACAGTCACTATAAGTGAACTGTTGTTAAGTCGAGGACTACCTGTATACTGGTTTTCCAGCAGGCAGGCAAACTGAAGTGTATTGCAAGAAATGGGTGACTCGACAATCTGACCTTTTTCGTAACCTGTTTCAGGAGAAGCGTATTGTAGTGTCCTGCCCTGAGGACCTGTCGCGCTGCAAACCAGCTCAGGAGGCCGGAATCCCCATCACCAACGCGGAGTTCATCCTGACGGGTATTCTGCAGCAGACGGTGGACTTGGAAGCTCACCGCCTGCATGGAAGTGTGGGACTATCTCCTGCTTCCAGCCCCCTCGTTCCCTCTACCAGAACCAGCAAGAGGCGGGCAGCCACACAGACGGCACCAGCTCCGCCCAGCACAGCCAAGAGACGACGCTGATTCCCCCCCGAAGGGCAGCACTGCCTTAAAATTGTACATATGGGATTTTGTTTTTGTTTTTTTATTATTTTCAGCTGCCAATAAACGGGGTATGAAAAGACTTTTGATGGTTTTGGAATGGGGTCTTAGCAGTTGGACTGGGTGCTAAATGGGGGAGATGGAGACCAAAAAAAACCCCTTTCTAAATCGGGAGTGGTTTAATATATATATATTTTTTAGAAATTTAGATTTAAATCGGGGGCAATCCAACCCTGGCAGCTTTCAGACCTGTGGACTTCAACTCCCAAGATTCTCAAGGCAGCCATGCTGGCTGGGGAATTCTGGGAATTGAAGTCCACGGGTCTTAAAATTGGTTGGACATCCAATTTAAATGGTTTAATTAGTTTTAGAAATTTAAATTTAATGGGCTTATTAAGAATTTAGGCATCAGCGCCTTATAATATATCATTATAGCGATCAAAAGGTAGCCCTCGTGGCAGCGACTTCTATGTCTCTTTTACTGTTAGGGTAACTCACGAGAATTGCAATAATGCCAAAATAAACACATGTGCCCCTAAAATGGGCAATTAAGTCAGCTTGAAAGCTGCGACAGCTTTGAAACGGCCTGTCAAAGACTGAATTCCAAAAAATGGGCAGAACTGGGGTGCAATGCCTAAAAAAGAACACAGAAGTTAATTTTTTTAAAAAAAGTGTTTGTTTTTTTTAAAAAAAATAAAATAGGAATTGAGGTAAAAGATAAAGGTTTCCCTGTCAGTCGTGTTAGATTCCAGTAAAAGCATGGACCAAATAGCTTACTTCTTTGGATCTGAAATAATCACTAGATAAAAGCTCAGCTTCTAGCAGGGCCTTGCTTTGATAAGAGATTGAGCTTTTATTGATTTCTAGCAGATCGGCAAAAATTTCTGACGCCAACTGTTAAATTGCACAAGGACATAAGCCTTCCTCATCCCAAATTTGGAAGCTGAAATCTAAAACTGAAATTGTTATCTTGGGGGGGGTGCATTTTTTTTAATTTTTTTTAAATTTGATTTATATGCCGCCCTTCTCTGGAGACTCAGGGTGGCTTACAGAGTGTTAAGCAATAGCCTTCATATTTTAAATATTTTATAGTCAGTTTATTGCCCCCACAAACTGGGTCCTCAATTTACCTACCTTAGAAAGGATGGAAGGCTGAATCAACCTTGAGCCTGGCAAGATTCGAACTTTACTTTAACTGGTGTTAAATTACAGTGCTTTAGTCTGCAGAGCTATCCAGGCTTTTGAGCTGCAGCATAGGATGTTTGGTATAGAACGAAACACCTGGACCAGGGGGGTAGGCTTCAAAAATTTTAGCAAGGGGTTCTCTGCCTGGTTGCTGGGTGGGCGTGGCCATGGCCTAGTTGGGTCTCCTACACCACGGTGGGGGTGCTTTTTGCCCTTCCCAGGCTCTGGAGGCTTTCCTTGAGCCTCTGGGAGGGCAGAAACGGCCTCCGAAGGCTCTCTCCCAAACTTCCAGTAGGCCCATTTTTCGCCTGAGCCTCCATGTATGCCCTGCACCCGAAATGGGCCGCTGGGACGGCAGGGTGGGGCCAGCCCGGAGTGGGATTTGGGGGTTCTCCGAACAGCACAGAATCTTGGCTAGAGTTTCTCCCGAACCCCCAGCAGCCTTCCCCCTGACCTGGATCCAAAATTCTTTAAATCTACCATTTTGACTTATTTCAGGCTTCGGTTGGGTGATTTTCATTTTTTGCCTTTCCAACCTCCTTATTGTTTATTGTTTCGATTTATATGCCGCCCTTCTCCGGAGACTCAGGGCAGCTTGTAATGCGTTAAGCAATAGCCTTCATACTTTTGTATATACCTGCTTAG
Source organism: Pantherophis guttatus (assembly GCF_059756535.1). Classification (NCBI taxonomy): domain Eukaryota; kingdom Metazoa; phylum Chordata; class Lepidosauria; order Squamata; family Colubridae; genus Pantherophis; species Pantherophis guttatus. Next base: position 254,550,276 of record NC_142064.1, on the reverse strand, counting down.
TAGGGCTTTGCCCCCCCCCCAAAGCGGTGTTCTTTTTTATACAAAGTCAGCTTATTGCCCCCACAATCCGGGTCCTCATTTTACCTACCTCGAAAGGATGGAAGGCTGAGTCAACCTTGAGCCTGGTGAGATTTGAACTTGCAGTAATTGCAGGCAGCTGGTGTTACTGAACAGCACTTTAGTCTGCTACGCCACCAAGGCCCTTAATTGATGCTTCAGGATTATGTGATCAGGTGTGTGGGGTTTTTTTTTAGGATGGAGTACTCGGCAACATACAAAACCAATTCTTGACTTCCTCCCGTCAGCATGCATTTGGGGAAAACCTCTGGATTTTTTTCTTGTATAGCAGAGATGGGGAATGGCCCCATTATGACTTGTGGACTTCAACTCCCAGAATTCCTGAGCCAGCATTGTTGCCTCAGGAATTTTGGGAGCTGAAGTCCACAAGTCATAAAGGGGCCATGGTTCCCACCCTTGCTCTGTAGCCTCAGCTGGATCTGGCCCATTTTTTAGAACATTCATATATATCCAGCCTTTATTATTATTTATTTATTAATGATTCTAGTTTCTTGCTCCACATCAAATAAGAGTCCCATTATGTTCTGTTTTGGGGGAGTTTAGACAGGCAGGCAAAGGGGCATGGTGGCTCAGTGGCTAAGACACTGAGCTTGTCAATTGAAAGGTCGGCAGTTCAGTGGTTCGAATCCCTAGCGCCACATAACAGGGTGAGCTCCTGTTACTTGTCCCAGCTTCTGCCAATCTAGCATTTCGAAAGCACGTAAAAAATGGAAGTAGAAAAATAGGGACCACCTTTGGTGGGAAGATAAGTGTTCTGTGCGCCTTTGGCGTTTAGTCATGCTGGCCATATGACCAGAGACGTCTTCGGAGAGCACTGGCTCTTCGGCTTTGAAATGGAGATGAGCACTGCCCCCTAGAGTCGGGAACGACTAGCACATATGTGTGAGAGGAACCTTTACCTTTACCTTTAGACAGGCAGGCATACTTTGTAATTCCAAAATACATTGGTTTGGAAATATGAAAACTAAAGCAAATCCTGTCAGTTTGAAGTTCAATCCCTTGTGTGAAATATTGTCTGTCTCAGGAAACTGAAGTGTAGAGATATATACCATAGCCATTTCCTTATTGAGGTGTCAAGATAATGGACAATTTGAACAGCTCTGAGGGCCTCCAAAATTGCTTAGAAACTCCTACGTTGTAGTATCTAATAATCACAGATCTCCTGACACAGATCCACTGCCGTTGTTAAATAATATGGTCGTTAAGCGAATCTGGGTAAAGAGGGTAAAAATCTGGGTGCATCTTATACTCCGAATGTATAAGCTTCTCAAACGGAGGTTTCAGAGGCTGAAAAAAGCATCAGAAATGAAGCTTCAGAAAAGAAGCCCCCAAACAGAGCTTCAGAGGCTTTTTTTCTGAAGCTGTTTTGGAGGCTTTCAGAGGCAGGAAAAAGTTTTTACTGAAACAGTTTCAGACGTTTCAGAGGCAGAAAAAAAAAGAAAAAAAAAAGGCAGAGCTCACAACCAAGGAACCTGTTGCTAAAATTCACCTCTGGGAACAGCTGATTGGGGGTATTTGATCCACCTGCCAATCAGCTTTTTTCTTATTTTCCTCCCCCAAAATTAAGGGGTGTCTTATACTCTGAAAAATACGATATGTTCCATGTAACAAATAACATGTTTCTTGATATTTGTATGTGCTTGAAATATCATTGTCTTTCGTCCTGATTTTCCTTACATGCCCTTGACTGAGTAGACAGTAGAAAACTATTTTTAAACTACAAAAAAATCACCAAGAACCATGTTGAAGTATTTATCTTTTAGTATAATTCAGTCATCCTCAAGAAAAACAGCAACTGTTAGAAAAAAAGACACACAGCTTCATGAAATTGATTTATGAAAGAACTTACTGTGGAGCTATCTTTCAATCAATCCTTTAAAAAAAAAAAGGCAGTTTAAAAAAAATCTGTTTCTATTGCTCTCAAAATGAAAGCAATTTGGAAGACTTGTAAAGTCTTCAAATAGAGATCGGAACATTTTAATTAAACGAGCAGACCTAAATCCATTTTAATCAAAAGGGATCTAAATCCTTTACATTCTCTACAGGACATGTAGGACCGGAGATCAACAAATAGCAAAGGAAGTTGTCTATTTTGTGCAACGTCGCCAGTCCAGTTGTTCTGCCTCCATTTCTTACGTGTCCACTCACAGAATGTAATAGGCACGCCTTTGTGGGAGGCTACAATTGCAATCTTTTCAGTAATTAGTTATTAAGACAGATCTATCTATCTGTGGATAGCCTTGGTTGGAGAGACTGCTGTGATGTCATACCATTCCACGTATTCTTGAAAGATGGAAAAGATCAGAATGCCAAAGGCTACAACATCCATCGTAAATGAAGAGGGAGAACATTTGCAAAGGCCAGGATATTCTAGGCCAGTGTTTCCCAATCTTGGCAACATTTAAGATGTGTGGATTTCAACTCCCAGAATTCTCCAGCCAGGTTGAAATTCACCCATGGTGGAGACCCAGATTCCCCAACATGCTGTGGGAAATGATAAGGATTTAAAAGAGAGATTCAAAATAATTGATCGAACGACTGCTGGCAGAATTTAAAAAAACTTTATTTGTGTTGTTCACGTACAAAGAATGGCTTAGCTTGCCACAAATGTATTTGCTCTTTGTATTTCTTCATCTTCCTCAAGCATTTGGACTTTCCCTATAATCTACACAAGGACTCCTGAATTTTTAAGTCTTGTTCGGTTCAATGAACAAAACCAACCACTGGCAATCTCATACTATGCTGGACTACAGTTCCTATCATACCCTATATACAGGCTGTCAAGCTGGGGACAATGGTCATTGTAGTCCAAACTTCCAGGAGCTTGTTGGAAAGCTTGATCTCTACCAACGTAACAGAAGCGCTATTTTTATTCTTCATGTTCCCTTCCAACCCCTTAATAATCAGCATATAAAGTCCACAGCTCGGAGGATAAATGTTTCTGTGGCTTCCCCCCCCCCTTCATTTGGAAAATGTCTACGCTTGGGATTCAACATGTGAGCAGACTGTGATGAATTTTAAAACCAACCGAGCAGAAAGCATTTTTTCCTAGCTGCGTTTTCTTTTTTAAAACACATACAAAAATATCCTGCATAATAATCAAAGAGTGCAAGGTTTTGCATCTTAAAAAGACCTACTGAAATAGCTCTTTGGAACAGCATTTCTGTTCTTCAGACTGAGGAATCCTGGGATTACAGTGCCGTCTGGGAGAGGAGACCTGCCCAAGAGGGGGAAGAAAAATAAGGCATTTTCAGAATAAAAAAGTAAATTGTGTAAGCCCTTATCAGTCCATAGGCCAACCTTCCCTTACGTAAGGTCTTCAAAACATGGGATTTACTTCCACCACTACTTAGGATGTGTTTTTGGCAATTTTTGGTCAGAGAAAGTGGGACCTGCCAGTCTGAGAAGATTCTGTAGAAGGGACTGTATCAGAGAATACAGGTAGTCCTTGATTTATGACCAGTCGCATAGCAATTGTTCGAAGTTAGGATGGATCTACCATGGGGCTATTTACAACCCAGATGTGCAGTTCAGCGCGTCGGCTGAGCCCCCTGGTGGTCACATGACTGTAGTTCAGGTGCTTGGCAACATGACTGCATTTACGGCTGTTTGCAGAGTCCCGCATGACTGTTTTACAAAGGTTTGACACTCATTTCTGGGTTTTGGCAAAACTGAGCCCACAGCAAACTAATGATTTGCTTAACGATGATTGCAGAAAAAAAAAAAAAAAACCCTGACTCACCCATTTTACAACTATCATGGCAGTCTCCCTTATGGGTCGTAAGTCGAGGACTACTTGTTCACTTTCCCATCCCATCCCATTATCTTTGATCTCATGTAGGACTGAAGACAGTAGCACGGGAGGGTCCAGAAACCAGCAGTGCTATTGTTGTGTCTTATTCCATGTAATCTGCCTCCTTTTCTTACGTGCCTCCACATGGGAAGTAAAGGCACGCCTTTGTAGGAGGTAATTTGCTACCAAATCTCACTTATGTTATTTTCCGCTTCAAAACTTCTAACTGAGCCTGCTCTGGTTTTTGGCAGGAAGGGACATTAGCCTGGAGCAGGGTGGATAAAAATCAATGATTTTTTTTTTAAAAAAATCAGATTTTTCTAATTTAAATCAGATTTTTTTGATTTTTATCAAATTTATTTTAATAAAAAACTTTTGGGGTAAAAATCTATCGTAAAATAGTTTTCTATTTAAGATACATAAATAATTTAGTTTATTCAGCATGAAATGGAGCTTAGTTATGTAGCATGAGGCTGTATATTCTGCAACACTGGGACTATCAGTGAGTCAACAGTGGGTCAAAGGAGTAGCAGAGATGACAGTTGCTCTTTAAAAATTATGATTTAAATCGAGTTGATTTAAATCAAGCCTTTTTACTAGTGATCATGATTTAAATTGTGATTTAAATCAACTTGATTTAAATCAAATCCACCCTGGCCTGGAGTAAAATATTATCTGTGGGTTCAAGCTTGTTTCTCAAATCACTTATTCAGAGGCCTTCTCCGAAAGGACTGATTGGTTTTCAATCCTTGTTTAATCTCCGTAATTTTGGTTGAAGTAGGCCGCAACCATCTTGGCATTGTTGAGAGTCCACCAACTGAGTTCTGGTCTTGCTAGAACCCGTTCAGTGTCTTGTAGCATGAAAGAACTCTGATCCAACTTTGTTCAACATCATCCTAAACCCTGATTTGTTGTACCCATCGTTTGTGAAATAAGCCGCAAGGACTGAATTCATACGTAGCACCAATATCTTATGAATTGAGCCTGCCCTCTGGAACATTTTACCCCTCAGAAGTGAGGTCAGCTCCAACCCTCCTGAGCTCCTATAAGAGCTTAAAGACCTAGGTCTGCCAATTGGCTTGGGAGTGGTTGATGGGTCCTACCCTCTCATCATATTCCCTCCCTCCCTCCCATCTTTTTAGCTAGGATGATTGTATAGTATTTATAGTGTTGCGTTTATATTACTATAAATTAAACATTATCTCTTAATATTGTAAAGCTGCCCAGGGTTATCCCATGTGGGAAGATGGGTAGCTAATAATTTTTTCCCCTCAAACAAACGGAATGTGTGAATCCAATCAGGGATCATAAATTCTACAGGTGGTCCTCGACTTACGACCACAATACAGCCCCAAAATTTCTGTTGAGATTTTTGCTCCACTTTATGACCTTTCTTGCCACAACCCTTAAGTGAATCACTGCAGTTGAATAAGATAGTAACCTGGTTGTTAAGTGAACCTGGCTTCCTCATGGGCTTTGCTTGTCAGAAGGTCCCAGGACCCAGCAACGGTCATAACTTTGAACCGGTTGTCAAGCATCTTTGATCACATGACCACAAGGATGCTGCAACAGTTGTAACTGAAAAACGGTCATTTTGAGTCATTTTTTTCCAGTGCCATTGTAACTTTGAATGGTCACTAAATGAACTGTTGTAAGTCGAGGACTACCTGCGCTTTGCTATCTTAGGAGGAATGGAATCACCTTTCTGGAAGACTCCGGCAGGATCCCGTAGCACTGTATTTCGAAACGACAAGATGCGGCACAGATGAATCCCAGGAACGCACGAAGGTGTCCCACCTGAGCAGAAGAGAAAACACAACGAGGAGCTCTGCCTTGGACACAAGACCGAGGCTGCCATTCAAGCCATGCTTACAAACAAAGGAGCCCCATTTAGATCAACTGGACTTACTTCAGTTGAGTAAGCACCCCTTCGGTTGCTAGTCCCTGGTGTGGATGATAACCGTAAAATTTCTTGAGACGACTTTTTCTTCTTCTGGTCTTATTAGAGATCAACAGTATAGACCAGGAGTCCCCAGCCTTGGCAACTTTAAGCCTGGAGGACTTCAACTCCCAGAATTCCCTAGCCAGCTTGGGAATTCTGGGAGTTGAAGTCCTCCAGGCTTAAAGTTGCCAAGGCTGGGGACTCCTGGTATAGACCAGGGGTCTGCAACCTTAAACACTCGAAGAGCCATTTGGACCCATTTCCCACAGAAAAGAAAACACCGGGAGCCACAAAACCCTTCCCGTGCCTGACTGTTTCTTGAGCAGCCACAAAACTAGCATATGTAGTTGAATTAAACATTCTGTTTGCTTCTGAAACTTTTATTTTCTTGGGTTTATCCATGGTTGGCCTACCGGGGGTCGAAAAGCTCATGCCGGCGGGTGTCGCACATTGGCGGTTGTGACGCATATTTTGACTGACAGGGAGCCGCAGCAGGTGTGTGAAAGAGACACATGCGGCTCCAGAGCCGCAGGTTGCTGACCCCTGGTAGAGATTAAATTAAGGACATCACTTACCCCATTCCAAACGTCAAAATTTTGCACGTAGAGAGAAGCCAACGTTTTGCATGCAGCCCATGAGCGATGAAATCTGTTTTACTTGTGCAGACTGAGTGCCAGGGGAAACTCAAGGGGGCAACTTTTATTTGGACTTTTAAACAACTGAAAATAAAATAAAATGAAACGAGGCAAGAGGCATTCATCAGACAGGACTGGGCACTGCGAAAAGAGAGACAAGGAGCCATGCGCGTGAAATGCTCTGACAGGGCCTGAACATTCCCAGGAGGCGGAATGCAAAACGTAGTATCACATTGAGAAGCTTGCCTGTAGGGCTGGCGTGAGGGACACTTAGGCTACACAAAGCAGAGATGTTTCTGAGGCAGGTCCTGAAACGGCTGGGGGAGAAGCAAAGGCATGAGTTTCCAGCGGTTGCAGGATGGAACCAGAAGAACATTTCGACAGGACAGGAAGAAGAAAAAGACAAAACAAAACAAAAAAAAACAACCAGCCGAGTGGAAAGGAAGGCCGCGCCCACTGCCATGTTGGGGTTAGTGTATACCGAAGTCACGGTGGCAAAGAAAAGTAACCCCAGCCGTAGGTTTCCCCATCATTTTGACCCCCGGCCCTTAACCGGCTCATGTGAAGCACCGGCCAACTTGGGTTAAGAGGGATTTGAGGTAAGCGACCCGTTTCATTAAGTTTGCGTTCTGGTTAAAAGTTCATAGTTTGAACTCTACAGGCCAGGGAGTGCTAAGTTTCTAATACGCTGGGAACTGACTTGGTTCAAAGCTATTCGTTTGGTCACCTGTAGTAAATCAAAAGTAGTACCAAAATGTCAGACACCGAACAAACTCACTCACCCTTCCTAACAGATTTCAATTTTACAATGCTATATATCCGTGCTGGCAAACCTATGGCACATGTGTCGGAAGTGGCATGCAGAGCCATATCTCCGGGCACGCCAGCTGTCACCCGTTGCTCTTCCAGGTTCAGGCGTACACATGCGTGCCGGCCAGCTGGTCTTCGCACACGCAGGAGTGCAGGAAAATGGAAGAGCAGCTCCCTGGCATGCATGCACATGCCAGGAAGCTGAGCTTCTGGTTTCCGGTGCGCACGATAGAAACCGGAAGACCAGGTGATCGGCATGCATATGCACACTGGGCACCGGAAGCTCAGCTTCCTGCCACAAGCATGCGCATGCCCGGGAACTGCTCTTCCGGTTTCCCCCCTGCACGCTCATGCGCTCCCGTTTCGGCACTTGGTGCCGAAAAGGTTTGCCAACACTGCTATATAGTATGCCAGAGCCTTTACATCACTGTTTCTCCAGATTGGCAACTTTTAAGATGTGCGGACTTCAATTCCCAGAATTCCCCAGCCAGCCATTTTGTATCCTTCTGACAAGCAAAGTCAGTGAGGAAATCAGATTGACTCAACAACCCTGTTACTAACCACCGCAAGGATTCACTTAAGAACTGTGGTAAGAAAGTTTGTAAAATGGAGCATAACTCATCTGTCTTGCTTAGCAACATAAATTTTGGACTCCACTGTGCTCATAAGTCGAGAACTATCTGTATTTTTGTGACCCACAATTATAGTTATTGGTGTCATTATTATCTTATTCTCAATCTGCCCGACAACAGATAAAAAAAAATTAGGAATCTTCCCGAATTCCTTAATTTCTTTATCAGCCAACTTTGCAATAAAGGTAGTCCTCGACTTACGACCACAATTGAGACCAAAATTTATGTTGCTAAGTGAGACGGTTGTTAAGTGAGTTTGGCCCACTTTACAATCTTTCTCGTTACAGTTGTTAAGTGAATTACTGCAGTTGTTATATTAGTAACACCGTTGTTAAGTGAATCTGGCTTCCCCACTGACTTTGCTTGTCAGAAGGTTGCAAAAGGTGATCCCATGATACTGCAACCGTCATAAATACGAACCAGTGGTCAAGCATCCAAATGTAAATTACATTGACCACGGGGATGGTGCCACGGTCATAAGTGTGTAAAAGGGCCACAAGTCACTTTTTTCCAGTGCCGTTGTAACTTTGGTTACTAAAGGAACTGTTGTAAATCAACAGAGCCCTCAGGTGCTTCTGGGAGCTGAAGAGAACCTAACTGGAGAGCACACAGTTGTGAAAGGATCTGCTTGATCACTGAGCTGTAAACCAAATTATTCTTAATTTTATATTTTACTCTTAATATAACTCAACCGAACAGCCTGTCCCTTTTGGCCATAAGAAAAATCAGTATAATTTCATGCACTCACAAGGGCAACCTAACCTCACACTGCCACTTGAGTAACAAAGGAAACCAAGTTACACATTGCCAGTACTTTCCATATCAAGACTTGTTTTCTGTGAATAGCTTCTAAAAAGCCTTACTCTAGTTACCAAAAAAGACAACCTGGAATTAAAAACATTTTCACAAAGCAAAGCATACACAAGAAAACAAAAATCTTGTGTAACCTCAAGCTCCCCAGTCTTGTTAAATTACGGTTGCCAAGGCTACATGAAGGCAATCCCAAAGATGACTCTCCTATAAATATGTGGTTGTGAGATCCATTTGTATAAAGTATCTCTATAATACTTCCTATACTATAGGAAGTATCCTTCCTATATACTATATAGGAGCTCCAGGTACTTGTCCCAGCTTCTGCCAACCTAGCAGTTCGAAAGCATGTAAAAAATTCAAGTAGAAAAATAGGGACCACCTTTGGTGGGAAGGTAACAGCGTTCCGTGCACCTTTGGCATTTAGTCATGCCTGTCACATGACCACGGAGACGTCTTTGGACAGCGCTGGCTCTTTGGCTTTGAAACGGAGATGAGCCACTCCCCCTAGTCAGGAACGACTAGCACATATGTGTGAGGGGAACCTTTACCTTTTTATACTATAACTGGATGGTAGAGGACAGGAAGGCCTGAAGGAACGTTCTCCATGCGGTTGCGATGGGTCGGACACGACTTCGCAACTAACAACAACAAAATATACTATAACTGGGCAGAATTAAAATCAATCCATCCTCTCTACTTGCATATTCCAACCAATTCTCATTGATTAGAAGCACACTTACATCATGGTTTTTACTCAACCCAATTTCCTGAGTAACACAATATGGTTAGAATGCTGGGTCACAAGACATTGAAGTCGGCAGTTTGAAACTAGAGTTCCCATCACTCTAGTTCCATCCCACCTAGCAGTTTGAAAGCAAATGCAAGCAGATAAATAGGTACCATCTTGGTTCCTCTCAGGCATCACTGTTGCAGTGACGTCACCGATTAATCCTTTCAACCCGGAAGTCCCTTGGTAGCTGCTCCCAAACACAAACTCTTGAGTTCACGAATCCTGCTTCTCATTTTTTTTTTTTTAAAAAAAAATCCAATATGAAATCTTTCGGTTTTTCTTTTTCCAGTTTTAACTTCTGCAGGGATATCATATTCAGTGTTGATCTAACAGTTCTGTAAATAGTAATCATGCCCCCCCTCCAAAACTAGAGAATGAAATATTTTGGGGAATATTAAAAGTGGCAGAATACTGTATTATATTTCCCCAAAGGAGAAATGGAGAAACATGCTCTTAAAGGCAGAAAGCAGCCTCAGTTTCCTGCATAGTAACACAGCCCCCAGTAGATGCCTGAAATCTTTAGAGGTGGAGATATTATGCCCATTAAGAAATCCGGGCCAATCTCTTAATAAACAAAATATCTTCAGTGCCAGGGTGACGGGGTTAAGGACAGGATATGATTTTTAAGACATAATTGGATTAACCCAACCCCATTAGAATAGCATAATATAATAGCATAGATACCAGACTCACTACAATTACACAACACCCTGAAGCATTTCGAACACAAATCCCCAGAAACCTGTAAAGATCCATCCACTCATTCAGCCATTTTGTCAGCTGTCCCAGAACCCAGTTTGTGGGGGCAATAAGCTGACTTTGTATAAATATACAAAAGGATGAAGGCTATTGCTGAGCACATTGTAAGCCGCCCTGAGTCTTCGGAGAAGGGCGGCATATAAATCAAATTTAAAAAAAAAAAAAAAAAAAACCACATGCTGGTTCTACTCATCAATAAATGGACCTTCTTTCCTATGCCAGCTAGCCTCCATTTTATTTCCAGTGCCTTTCTCCAGGCTTAGAACCAGGGTGGATTTGATTTAAATCGAGTTGATTTAAATCATGATTTAAATCACTAGTAAAAAGGCTTGATTTAAATCAACTCGATTTAAATCATAATTTTTAAAGAGCAACTTTCATCTCTGTTACTCCTTTGACCCACTGTTGACTCACCGATAGTCCAAGTGTTGCAGAATATACAGCCTCATGCTACATAACTAAGCTCCATTTCATGCTGAATAAACTAAATTATTTATGTATCTTAAATAGAAAACTATCTTACGATAGATTTTTACCCCGTTTTTTATTAAAATAAATTTGATAAAAATCAAAAAAATCCGATTTAAATCAAAAAATCTGATTTTTTTGATTTTTTTTAAAAAAATCATTGATTTTTATCCACCCTGCTTAGAACTGAACCAAATGGATTTTTCTTCTAACAGTTCTGATTCCAGATATGCTCCCTTTCTTAGGTCCCGTACTCTATTCAGCAAATGCTGACATCAACGATAATGAATGTTCTTATGCTTCTAATATTGAATTCCGAGACTGATAATAGCTCAATGATAATGAGGCCTCAGGTGGAATATAATTAAATATACTTGGACATTTTTCACAAGCTACTCTCTTTCTCTCAACCCAAGGATTGAGTCCTGGGACACCTTAGACAAGATATGCTTGCCCTAGTAAGTCTTTTTCTAAACACACCTTCCAGATATAGAGCAGCGAGATGCTGAAGACTTTCCACCCCTCCTCATTCCATAAGGATAAACATATGTCAAGCAGAATTCGCCACAGGAAGCTGGCGAACATTACTCATAAGGTTAGGATAAAAAAAAACACAAATCAAATTCTCTACAATAAACAAGTAATGGATGTAAATTAACCAAGGAGAGAAGCAACCTAGAACTAAGAAGAAATTTCCTGACAGTGGGAACAACTAACCAGTGGAACAGCTTTGCCTTCAGAAGTTGTGGGTGCTCCATCACTGGAGGTTTTTAAGAAAAAATTGGACAGCCATTTGTCTGAAATGGTATGGGGTCTCCTGCTTGAGCAGGGTGTCGGACTAGAGGACCTCCAAGGTCCCTTCCAACTCTGTTATTCTGTATTCTTGAACGTGAATATGTGCTGTCAAGTCAGTGTTGATGTTTAACGACTACCTGGAAAGTACAGGTAGTCCTCACCTTATGACCACAACTGAGCCCAAAGTTTATGTTGCTAAGTGAGAAATTTGTTAAGTGAGATTTGCCCCATTTTTAAAAAAAATTTGATTTATATGCCGCCCTTCTCTGGAGACTCAAGGTGGCTTACAATGCGTTAAGCAATAGCCTTCATACTTTTTGTATATTTTATACAAAGTCAGCTTATTGCCCCCACAAACTGGGTCCTCATTTAACCTACCTTACGACTTTTCTTGCCACGTTTTAAATGAACCACTGCCCTTGTTAAATAACATGGCCATTAAGCGAAACTGGCTTCCCCGTTGACTTTGCTTGTGAGAACTTCGCAAAACGTGATCCCATGACATGGCAATCATCATAAATGCGAGTCAGTGGGCAAGCCATCTGAATTTTGCTCCTGTGACCACGGGGAATATTGCAATAGTCAAAAGTGTGAAAAATGGTCATAAGTCGTGCTGTTGTTAACTTCCAACGGTCACTAAGCGAACTGTTGTTGAGGACTACCTGTACGTAAGAATCAAACTACTCCCCGTGTTTTTTTTTTCATCATGATATTGGCAGCCCCTCTGCCCTGCAGATCAGATACTGCACAAGAATTCCCAATCTGAATGCTGGGCATGTTGTGGGTTTGAAGAGAGGGAGCCCAGTTCAAGCTAGTACTAATACCACTCTATAAAGCCTTAGTAAGACCACACCTAGAATACTGTATCCAGTTTTGATCACCACTATAAAAAAGATGTTGAGACTCTGGAAATAGTGCAGAGAAGAGCAACCAGGATGATTAGGGGACTGGAGACTAAAACATTTGATGAACAGTTGCAGGAACTGGGCATGGCTAATATAGTTAAGAGAAGCGTTCCAATATTTGAGGGGCTGTCACAGAAAGAAGGAGGTCAAGCTATGACTATCATTAAGTGTTGTACCTTATGATAAGATACAAATGTATCTTTTCTTTTATGTACTCCGAGAGCGTATGCACCAAGACAAATTCCTTGTGTGTCCAATCACACTTGGTCAATAAAGAATTCTATTCTATTCTCCAAGGCACTCAAAGGCCAGGCAAGGAATAATGGATGGAAACTGAACAAGGAGAGATTCAATCTAGAAACGAGGAGAATTTTTCTGACAGGGAGAACAATCAACCAATGGAACAGAAGTTGCCTTCAGAAGTTGTGGGAGCTTCATCACTGGAGGCTTTCAAAAAGAGATTGGACTGCCATTTGTCAGAAATGGTGTAGGGTCTCCTGCTTGGGTGGGGGGTTGGACTAGATGACCTACAAGATCCCTTCCAACTGTTAATCTGCTATTTCATACATTTGCAGGGCTATAAAACAAGTGTCTTTCCCGAGTTGCAATGACATGAGGAACACGTGTGTCCTTTTTCCCCCAGCCGTGTTTGCAACCCCTATTCACGTTTGGCCCTTTGCATTAAAATAAACTACTCCAGATCTCAAATGTTTGAGGCTAAACGAGGAAAATTTGGTAAAACAAATTAGAGATCAACGCCAAATGCATATAAAAAGATTATATAATATATTGATAGAAATAGATTCAGAAACGGAATTAGTTAAGGATTGTATGATAAAATGGGCACAATATATTCAGGAACCAATAATGATGGAAACTTGGGAAAAAAATATGGGTTAGAAATGTAAAATTTACGCAAGCGCAAGATTTAAGAGAAAATTTTTATAAAATGTTTTATAGATGGCATTTAGATCCTAAAAAGTTAGCCTGTATGTATCCGAATTTGCAATCTAAGTGTTGGAGATGCGATTGCGATGATGCCACCTATTATCATATATGGTGGACTTGTAAAAAAGTTAAAACATTTTGGATTAAAATATGGTGGGTTATCCAAAATATTCTTAAAAAGAAGATAAGGTTTACTCCACGGTTGTTTTTGTTGGGTATAATCACAGATTGTACGGTCATAGAGACTAAATTGATTTTAAATTTAATAACTGCAGCTAGACTTTTGGTGGCGCAATATTGGAAGAAGGAATATCTGCCTACTATTGAAGAATGGACATTAAAAGTGGCGAATTTAGCAGAAATGGCAAAAATTTCAGCATATCTGAAAGATTATTCACAAGAAAGATATATATCGGAATGGAGAAGATGGATTGATTATAGTCAAAACAAATATCGGACTAAAAAGTTATCAAATAGCTTATGAATGAATTGAAAAATTAAGAGTATTCATATTTAGTTAAGTAAAAGGGGAGTTAAAGTGTGAAGGGGGGGATAGGAGTCCATAGATAGTTAGCCTAGTTTAGTATATGATTGTTAATTGTTATACACTGTATTTTGTTCCGGGAAGTTGGGGGGGGGAGGAGGCTGGGGGGGGGGGGTAAGGAAGGGAGGAGGAAATATTTGTAAAATTTTTTGTAAAACTCTTTTAATAAAAAAAATAATAATAAACTACTCCAGAGTCCATCTCCGGCCCTTCTTAAACATCACACACCACCACGGATGCAGAGGGGACATCGGGTGACAGCAACGTCACCTACCAAGGGGGGGAAAAAAAAACAACCAAGCTCTCGGCAATCATCATTTTGTCCTCTTATAGCAGTTCTGGGCTCAAGCAAAGCGCTGGACAACCGATCCCATCATCCCCCGCCAGAGAGCCAGGACAGCCTCTCCCCCAAACAGATCTTTAGAGGTGCCGCTTGGATGGGATGGGAGTTGGAATCCCCCACATCGCGGACGGAGCTTACCCGGCTTGTTTCACCGCTTTCTCCCAGACAGCCGGAGCATTGCACGGACTTCGGGGGAAAAGAGCAGCCGGGCTGCCCGGTGAACGAGCCTCCCGTGCGAACAGGGTTTTCGGAGAAGCCCGGCGGTCGCCTTCCCCTAAATTGCCTGAACGCCCGTCCAGACGCCTCGCCTGCCCGCCGAGCCCCAGACACGCTCCGCCGAGGCGATGCCGACGGATGCAACCCGCCTGCCGCTGCCCCGCCGCTCCGCACCGCCGAGCTCACCCACCGCCCACGCAAAGCCTGCTGGGATTTGCGCGCCTGGACCCGAATTTCCTCCCTTCTTCCTCTCATTGGCTGGACGCGCCGACCTCGCTCACTGGCTCTTCCCGAGTTCGGAGGGCGGGGCGAGGGGCGGAGCCTGTCGCCTGCGATTCTTTAGTCTCCCGCAGTGAGGCTGTTCCGTGAATGCAAAATAAGGTTTTGGAGGTGTTTTTTTTTTTTTTTTTAAATTGCTGTTGTGTTGGGACAAAATTAAGAGAATTAAAAAGAAGAAAAATAAGGAGGAGGATAAACGTAAAGGATAAACATTGGAAGGTATTCGAGAAATGCAGTTTTATTAGACCATCTTCGCTGCCTCGACCTCATGGCAAGTGAAGCAAAATTTGGTTATTTGGGTTATTTATTGAATAATTATATGGATCGCGCATCGTGACTCGGAGTGACTAACAATTAAAACAGAATTTTAAAAAGGAGCAGTGGAGAAGATTTGCAATCGCTCAAATTACCTATGACATGCAATCACCTGAATGATCAATGCCCTTATTGTACTATAGGTAGTCCTTGATTTACAACAGTTTATGTAGTGACAGCACTGAAAAAAGGGACTTACGACCGTTTTTCACATTTATGACCATTTATTTATTTTATTTATTGGTTCGATTTATATGCCGCCCTTCTCCAGAGACTCAGGGCGGCTTACAATGCGTTAAGGCAGTATTTCCCAAACTTGGCTATTTTAAGATGCATGGACTTCAACTCCCAGAATTCCCCAGCCAGTATGCCTGGTTGAGGAATAGTATGCCTGGTTGAGGAATTCTGGGAGTTGAAGTCCATACATCTTCAAAGGATCAAGTTTGGGAAACACTGCGTTAAGCAATAGCCTTCATACTTTTGTATATATCTGCTTAGTAGGGCTTTCGGCCCCCCCTAAGCGGTGTTCTTTTTTATATAAAGTCAGCTT